>NC_081440.1:5807739-5808822 GCF_007210705.1 Tigriopus californicus | reverse complement strand
CTTAATCCTTAACTTGAGAACAAAAACCAACTAGTAGTAAGTTGCCTTTAAGATGCCATTCTCCAACAAGGGCTACTTCTTGGCAGCTCCACAAAAACTAAGCTAAGTAGTAACAATGGGCTATTTTGACCCGTATGAACAATCAGAACTTCAAAACCAATTGAATGTGATTTTTGAGGTTAGTTCGTTGGCACTTGAAGCATTAACAAAAAATTATGCTAAAGGCTGGCTTTTTCAATATAAATTTTAATTTAAATGACTATTCCGAGACTAATTTTTCAGGTTTTGGCAACTTTCCGCATACAAAACCGCTACAAAAAAAGGTTTTCGACTTGCCCACGGGAATCGAAGCCGAGGCTGGAAACATTCCACAAAAACAAGGAAGTCTATCAGTCAAAACGGTAAAAGAATCTGTTTCCAAAACATTTCACCCGCTTTCAGATGAGATCTCTCATCTCCAACAGATCGGAGATGAAAAGGAAGGGAAGAAATGAGTTTAAAGTCCTAAATGTTTTCCAATATTTCATTTCCTGTCGGCAGAGCTATTCTAGGAGCTTTTCTCGGTCTTTGCAAGAGAGCGGGAAGAAATAGAAGGGCTGAATTGGTTCAACACATCTTAGAGGGACGACGTTCGAGTTTTTTTACCATCATCTGCGCACACTCGGTAGTCCACCAACTAACCATCACTTTCTAGTCGTCGTCCTAACAAACGCAGGTAATGGAACACAAACAGGGTATAGAGCCTTAAATTTGACTTCATCCTCCAATACCGCTTTTTAACCAATTTTGGTCCAAACTCAAGCAACCAAGGCAGAACGGAGACAGAAGTGGGCAGGAGTCTCCGTCCAACGAACTGCAACAACCTGGTCCAAAAGAGATGTGAAAACCAATCCTTCTCACGCAAAGTACCTTGTGAAACGGTGCAATCTTTTTCACGGGCTCTATATTGTTTTTGGAAATTTTTAAACAAAGAAAACAGTTGAGTGAATATGCTATATTTCCTCTACCATTTGAGACGTTTCTTTGTATCTTAAAAAGCATTCTTGAGAATCTGTCCCCAAATTGGAAGGAAATTAAAGGAGT
>NC_081440.1:5807635-5807703 GCF_007210705.1 Tigriopus californicus | reverse complement strand
ATCATGTATTCGCACGGATTCCGTTTATGGGATGAGGGTAAGGAACGAACGTGCATTTTTCGTCAAGT
>NC_081440.1:5753611-5807599 GCF_007210705.1 Tigriopus californicus | reverse complement strand
ATTCGCACGGATTCCGTTTATGGGATGAGGGTAAGGAACGAACGTGCATTTTTCGTCAAGTCTAGTCTGGCATTCGCAGAAGCCGTGCTTATCCCGACTCACAATCATGATGTTCTATAGTATAAATTCCTTGAAAGGCAGAGTTCTCGAGCTCCTCTTTCTTCTTCATAAGAGTGGCAAGCAGTCACGGTGAAAATCATATGGCCCAAGGGATCATGAGGGCATGTGAGTCAGTTCATTTTCTCTGGAACCTGTCCAACCAGCAGCCAGGCCTTTTAGTGTGCGTTGGTAGGCTACCATTGCCTAGGACGAGAGCGACCAACAAGCAAATAACTTTCATTCCCCCGAACCTTCGGCTCGACGTTTATGGCTTCATAAGATTAAAATAGGTCTTTCCTTTGCTTGAGAGCCGGTGAAAGGTTAAAGGGACACCAATGCAGAGAGAAGGGAATAGGAGGGGCCTTTCCATCCCAAAAAGAACGCATCAGAATCGGGAAAAGAGATCGTAACTTGCCCATTTCCACTCCGTAGGATTGACAGTGTAAAGGGAATAATAATACACGACTACACAACTCAACGGCGAGTCTTGGTAGTAAAAAGTAGTGGAAGGCAATAAACCCTCCAAAAGAATATGAAAGGTTTCAAAAGTTTTTTTACGAGCTGACACCTGCCATGCATGAATATTTTTTGTCCCATGCGAAAAATCATTTTATCTTACACGCGTTTTATTTCATATATCCTATACCCCATTCAAGTTCTTTTCTTGACATGGAGAGCAAAAATTGATAACGCAAAGTCAACATTCCTGCCGAGTTCTATGATCCACTTATTGTTTGACCATTCAATGCGCACGAGAAGGAGAAATCAGTTATTTTGTCAGAGCGTTCAGCAATTAGGCGCGACAGAAATGAGGGTTCTACTCCTTTAAGTCCAAGTGCGGTCGAACGTACTGTAGGAACTAAACGTCGAAATGTCCCACAATAATAAATTGTGTTGCTATACAAATGGGCACACTTTTCACTCGTTTTGGAAACTTTCGTAGATGGATCATGATGTTACAACAAGGATTAATATCTTGACCATGATTTATGTGAAAGCTTGAGGATTTATGGCACAACTTGTAAGTTGCATCTTTAAGACAAACGGAACATTTTCTCGGAGCGTGAATTCCTAGACAAGCCGGCAAAAAGAACGCTTTCTCCCATGCTTAAGGATGGAATGGTTCAGGTGGTAAAAGGTGGTTAGGCTTTTAGATATTTTTTTCCGGTGTTTTTTTTCTTGTAATCCATTGTGTACCACAATAATGGCCACGTTTGTTGCGTTGGACTGGAAATACAACCTCTGGGACAAGAAGAGCAAGAAGGGAGATTCCAAGAAGATTCAAGCCTTTTTGTCGTATGTGACATAAAGTAGGGCAAATAAATCTTCATGTTGGAAGGACACTCTAGGTTCACTCTATATGAATGGCCATTTGTTGGCAATGTGACCAACAAGACAATGAGGTCTTTTTCCAGGTCCTTCTCCTCCCTTAAGTGTACAATGGGTCGATCCGGACTACGTAAAGAGTCCTAAAACAAAGCCCCCAGAACCAAAGATGGCCTTAGAATGATTGCAATGGATCTTTCACCACGATTTGGGACGGTTCCAATAGTCTCAATAAGATTTCTACATACGATGGCATATCGTATTGCGAAGATCCCTCGCTGTGAGTGGTCTCCTTCTTTAAAACTGCTCGCATGAGGATGTGTGAGAGCTCGTCGGCCCCCATCTCCTTTATTGTCCATTATTGGACGAGAGATGGTCGGGATTCTTGGTGAGCCTGGTGTTGGTTTAGAAAAGAATACCCGTCCGCGCTTTCAACAGATCCGATCAGGCACAAAACTAGTCCCTCTCCAAGATCCAGGGCTTTAAATCCTAGGATATGATGAAACCCCAGCCTTTTCCTCAATCCCCTTCGGAACATTGGACCAAAGCTTCTAGTGGAACAGGGCCCTTGATCCCGCTGAATGTGTTCCAAAATCATTCCATCAGGCTTTAGCCATCATTTTTCTTAAAAGGTAGGAACATGAAAAGTGGATCCGATCCCCCTTCTCCACAAACCTTGATCATTACCCAAAAAGGAAGTCGCGCGACTAAACGTAAGGATGGTCATTGGAACGTGGTCAGAAATTGTAGCAACGACGACAACAGCCACCAAAAGCATACATTTAAAGATCATTTAAAATCGCCTGATCATTCCTATCTCTTTTATCTCATTCTTCACTAAGAGACAATTTGCCGAAAATCAGCTTCCTTGTTACGTGTCGATCTCTTTTTCCATGTTTATAAGCTTTCGATAGAGGTTAAAATTTGGCCACTACTTCCTAAAGAACCTGATAAAGAATTAATGGCGTTGTAAAAAACACGTCACATAATTTACGCTCATAAAAAGTGAAATTGTGTTCATTCCTGGTTTTGTTTATTTTGGCATTCAAACCAAATCTGACGCAGCCACCTCTTTAAAATCAAACTGTCATGAATGCATAATCATTATTGTGTGTCATCTCTTTGAATTGGTCAATTAACGGATTTGTATTATTGTGATATTACCACGCTCTTAGAATTGCAATTGGACATCATTTCTCAACGATTGCTTCGAAATCATAATTGACGCATGAGAAAATACTGTTTCTCCTTGAAACAGTGCCCAAATCACTCGAAATTACCGATATTTGTGTATGCCCAAAGAAATGCACTTAATAGAGACGAGAAGAAAAAGCTATTTGCGATACTTTTAACGTGTGAGAGAAGAGTGCATAGTAATTCTAAGACTTAAGTTGTGTTAATTTACGACCTTTGCAATTACAACCACTGTTTTTAGCAGAGACATAAATCTCTTTGGAATCCCCCAAAATCGTGAAATATGGAACCAACTCTTCGGTCCCTTTAACCCTGAGCACAGAGACAGCAAAGCTTACCTGAAATAGAAAATAACAATTTTTGGCAAGGTTTACGCAGACATTGACGAATCTCATTCTCTAGGGGAGAATTGGAATTGCATTTGGCTTTAAGGCACAATGGGGAACGTATCAACTATGTTGAAAACACACTGAGAGGACAGAACGGTCGTACAAGATGGTCCAAATCCGAAAATGAAAAACAATGTCCCGTGTAGTTGTAGAAAATAGAAAATCTCATACATATTGATGAAGTTGGATAAGTCATTTTGGCAGGCTATTTCCTATCTTATTCTCTTTAGAGACCATATCACAGACATGAACACCAGAGCTAAGAATTTTCCGGCATGATATTTTTTTCAACTCGGTAGTAATCGCTGATGATCCCTCAACCATGAACATCATGGTGAGGATTAGTCGCTTAACAGAAAAAGTTCCTCATCCTTAATTCCTCTCCTGGTTCAATTGGTGCCAGCGAGACCAGATCTAATATGTTGATTGATCTGTGATATGTTCTCAATTTGTCCATATGCATAAGATAAGCACCAAAAGAGGATAGTGGGTTGTAGTGGGATCCTAACGTGAGAGGAAGTGTCAGGTTCCAATGTTCCAGGTCCATGTTTTGGATGCTAGGAAGCCTACTTTTTGGTCTACTTTCTTAGAATTATTTTTTTAAAGAAGCATTGTAATTTCTATAACTCGTCCTAAAATCTTTTGTCCCATGCGACAGAATGACAGCCAACCACAAGACTCGAACGTTAAACTGAACCAGTGAACCACTCACTCTGGCCTCGAGGAAAACTCATCTACAACTCTTTGACGAAACTATTTGGCATGGGTTCTTTTCATCTCCAATTTGAAGTAAGGTCTTTGTGAGAAGCGAGGGGAAAATGCAGGTTCAGATGTTGGCCAAACCAATCTCTCGTGAATCTTTCTAATTTTTCTCTAGTGAAGCTAAGAAACCCAAGATCGCAAATTTACAACAATTTTATTGAGATTGATTCGTCTTTGATGCCAAACTGGTCACGAACCCCATCTTCGGTTTAAGCTAGCTGGGCTGGCTCGTGTCAGACCAAAGACGCGAAAAACGTGACTGCGCCTTACATTGCAAAAAGAGCCACAATTCCAGCTTCTCTTACACATAAAAACTATGCAATGGTTATCTGTTGGGGAAATTGGAAGGAATCCATGGATGTTGGAGCATACACGAGCCAAGGTATTACCATGCTTTGGGTGAACAAATTCCATAATGGCATAAATGCCACCCAAGTCCATTCACACCATCCCATTTCACACGTACACTGATCTCAGTTTCCAAAAAAAGAGAGCTCACGACTTCCGTGAACATCATATTTTACATTTTATTGCTCTGAAATTTATCTTCAGCTCGCCCCACAGACATCTTCTTACATACACACTGAATGCCTGGCATCCCCTTGAAATTGCCAGCGCCCTCCTGAAAAGACTGGGTGCTGCGAACTTGTCGCAATCTAGAACACATTCTAGTGAGACTCCATTGGTCCATCTTCCCAAAAGTCGCTTCGCATTTCCTTCACTATGTAGAGAGGGAAGGGGAAAGAAACGGACGGATCTGGAACCACCACCTGGCTTGGCCTTGGAAGATCTCGCTTATTTTGTTAGCCACAATCAGCCACGGCCAATCTGGAAAGGGCTTTTACAGCTGTGGTTATGCAATGAATGGATTGTAACATCTTCAAAGGTGTAACGTAACCAACCCAAATTTGTAGATATTATTATTCCTATCTAAGCTACAGAGATCACTGCCTCGTTCGCTATGCACACGTTGAAATAAAAAGAGAGATGTGTGAGATGTGGTTATGAGCACGTACTCGAACCATGGACGAAAATGAGAGCGGGTTGAGTTTGTGGTCCCGGCTCTTCATCCATTGCTGTTGTTCTTGGTGAAAGCTTTTCGTCGAAAATTGTCACGATTCATCATCTAAAGTAACACCCACAGATCTTGACGTACGGCTAGATCATCTCATGCCATTACTTTCTAAGGCAATTTTTCGTTTTTCACAAAACGTAAACGCATATGACGTAATATACCAATGTGGAAAGTCCAAAAATAATAAGACATTGCCACGTGAGGCTATATTCAATAGTTACTTTTTCTAATTTAATGGTAAATCTATGTTTTGAGTGTGCAAGACTGAGCGGGTAGTTCGTCTTTCCAAACCAACAAGTATTCAAGACAACTTTACAGTAGAGATGACAGAGCATAAAGGAAAGTGTTTTCAGATTCTTCACTTTGGGTACGCGTTGCAACCCAACGAGAAAAGGAAATTGTTTTAGGTGAGGCTGAAAAAGCCTGATTTTCCTTCTTGGGGGTCAAGGATGTAAAACAATGAAATTCGGACAATTTTCATGAACTAGAAGCGACCAGACAGGTCAGAAAAAACGATCTTCTCGGAACACCTTTCTTTCCGCTCTCCCCCAGCCACAACGAAAGGGAAGGAAATTCACATGCCCTCGCAAACAATTTACTCTTCAAAGTGACCGAGTCGGACTCGTATGACATAAGACTGCATGAGTGGAGCGCAAACTCGGCCCCAAAACGAGGGAGATTCAATTCATTTAATCGGTCCAATCCTTCAAGGTCAGGGTGAGCAGATTATTTTTGGACACTCGTGTCCACCACTAGCTACAGATGTCCCTAACCAGAAATACAAAAGTATTAAATCAAAACTAGGAACAGACCCATTGTTAAACAAATACTTTGGATATAAAGCACCTCTTGAGGACATTCAAACCAACCTAAATAGATTAAGAATTTCAACCAGGTCTAGTTACAAGCGTATTTGGCATTTGAAAGTCAGGGGATTTGGTTTTCAGAAAGGTTCGAAAATATCTATAAGTGAACACCTAAAGACGATTTTTTTTCTATTTGTCAAAGTTATATCTACGGGTAAGTTAAGTTTTCTTTTTCGTTTAAATTATTGGCAAGAAAATCAAATTTTACAAAAGTGCAAAACACGAGAAAATATCTCACGAAAGCAATATCATCTTGTTAGGAGTAATATTGTCCTCGAGATCAGCTTTCAGCTTTGCACTTTGCATCAGGGAGTTTATGGGTCGAGAGTAGTAGACCTCAAGAAAAAAATCAAATTGAAAAAGACTCAAATTTCAGCGCTCAGATGATAAGTGCAACAAAGCTGTCACAAGATTTATGGGACAGACTGCCAAAATTCTTGTATAAAAGCCTGTTCTTGGATTTTCATTACGTGAAATATTTCAAACCATAACGACAACTGTGTCTCAACCATGACATAGTAAAGCAATTTGTTTCCTGTCTTCATGATACAATTTGACAAAATTGAGAGAAGCGAAGCCGCACCATTCTCAGACCTACGCTTGGAAACTTATTTCGGAAATAAAACTAAATGCTGTTTTGTGGATGATTTGGCTCCTATATTCGACTTTTGATTTTGGTTCCAAGCTGAGCAAACACAGATACGGAAAAAGAAAACCTCAAGACGACAGGCCATGTCAATTTGCACTTTACTCAAGTCATCTAAAGAAACTCCACGTCACACTCAATGTTACAGGTTCGCCATAAATCGTTGTTTAAGTATAACATGTGAACAGCAACCAAATATCTGTGCCACTCTAACACATATACAAAGAACAGTCGCAAAGAATAAGAGAGAAACCAGAACCAAGAAAGAGACTTAAGTGAGGCTTGGTTTGGAAATGACAAATGACAATTTGGTTTAACACAGCATCTGGATAGTTTTGTCACAGGCATACGCGTATAAAATGTCCCAATTGAGAACCCAAAGCTAAGCCCTATCATTAATCATCAAAGAATGCCCTCCCTTCTGGTGAAGAAGACGACATTTGAGAATTCAAAAATGTGGTAACATCCATCACCAATCAAAGAAAAATAAACAAAATTAATGATAATTCTTCTTTTGCTTTGTTATCCAAAGTAATTATTTATTGTAGTTGTTAAGAGGGTTGTGATACTCGCTGGTTATTGAAGTAGAGTGTATTTCCCAATCAAACACAAAGCAATATATAGTCAAACGCCAACGCATTCTTGTAATTAGCATATTCGCTACATTATCCAAAACCTCTATTGATCTCAATTTTCTATGTGAAGGACGAGCTGAGCAAATCGTTGGTGGCAGTGGTAGTAATTTGGTGGCATCTACTAATGCGAAGTGACACACATTAAGTGACTTTTTGAAAATAAACGTCTCTAACGGAATTAAACCACTACAAGCTGCATATTCTCACCAAGAGTATACGGAAGATAAACGATGATCTCAAGGAGAAAAAACTATTTTTGGGCAAGCCTATGTATGGGCGAAAAAAGACCTTTTGAGAAAAGGTAAATCACTCAATGAGAGACGGCTAATATCGACAAGCGTGATGAAAAAAGATTGGTCATAATTATAGTTCCAAGTTGGTATTGGTGCATAAAGTGTTTTTTTAAGCTCTTCTCAAACGACAGTCAAATGCTATAGGGAGAAGACTATGCGAAAAAATGAAATACCACGCATTTTTAGATATCAAACCAAAAGTAATCAGGACAAAGCAGAGAGCCCGTAAGAATTACCACCTGATGAAGTTAGTCATATATATAACAACATATCTTTCTTTATTGAGGGAAAAAAAGACATGAGTTAAAGTAATCAATCCCCCAATTTTGGCCATCAACACCTTCCTTCAGAATTCGGTGGTAAACTCTTTGTACTTGTCGTACTGAGATTAATGGCATTTGAAATTATTGCATATTGCCATGATCCTTTGAATAAACATAATAGTCTTGTATTTACGGCAATCCTTCACTCCTATCCTATAATAGAGAGAGTTGCTATTGCTTCACGACCCAAGGGCGTCAAATAAAATCGAAATGACGGGTATGAAACCTTCTTTTGGTGGTTGACCTGGGATTTTTTTTACCAGTATCCTTATTGGGAATTCTGTATCGTCTTTAGTGATTGAATTGGCTCTTAGCACAAGCCTAACAATACACCTGATCGCACTAGTAATTAATTTGTATTACTTGACCACCATCAGATCAATACCTTTTATCGTTAGCTGGTTACAAAGTAAACAAGCTCTCAAAAAATATTTAAAATTTATTTCAAACGCAAAAAATGAAATAGAGAGACTGAGCTTTGCCAAGCGTAATTGAAAATAAGCGCCTAGGCCTCGAACGAAGAATTACGTATCTCTGATTTTAGAAGAACTTGGGAAATGAACAATGCCAATCTCTGAGCCATGACTATCCTATCCTGTTGGTTACTCTATTCGCTAACTGTCATACACAGCCATCAAACAAGAGCTTCGAGGAAAAGAGACCTTGTTGCTTGCTCTGCAGCTATTGTTTCTCTAAAGCAGAGGGAACACACCAAAGTTTGGGCAGCTTTCTTTCTTTTTAACTCAGACAGGGGACGAAGGCTAGAACAAAAAACATATGTTCAACCTTACTTGTACCCAACATGTGCCACACACTATAAGGGCTTCCATAAAGTAAATACTGAATATACTAAATAATATAACAGTATGAATAAGCAAAAATACTGAGTTATACTGAACATTTGATACAGTATGGCATTGATAAAATACGGTCCACAAGCGTATGGAGCCATCACAGTGGTCAGTTTACTTTGCTCGCCTTTGACCTTTGTGGAGATCATTTACAAAACATTAGAACGAACAGGCCAACATTTTCCCATGCTTTTGTTGTTGAAAACAAGATTCAATTGCGATGAAAGTTGCAAGGGTTTCAGGTTAATGGGGCATTTGCCAGGTGAACAACATCAGTGCCTCCTCATTACAGGGGAGACTTGGAAGCTTGTACAGATAACATACCATTATTACACCCAAATAACAGTACTAGCCTTTATCTTGCTAATTGCAGCCATTTGTAGCCAAGGCTTCCTGTATCGGACAGTAGGCTATTTTTCCTGGTCTCCAAATGTCCACTCCAAACGGCACCCATTTCTCTCATTCTAGGTTCTACCCAGACATCAGTTCAGTTAAGAGAGAATCCCTTTCGCTCCTTTGTCCAAAACAAACCAAATCTTCCATGGAGCATTTAGTGGGTAGGGAGATTTTCTCTGGCACTCTTTCGGCCAGTAGTAATAAAAACGGAGACTGGACAAAATCATGGGACACTCTCGTAGTTTCGAAGTTCGGCAGCTACCGAAGGAAAGGGTCTCCTTAAGCACTCCAACCATTGTATTTGGGGATGGGAATCTTCCCTCCTTTTTTCGCTCTTTTCTTCGACTATCCCTCCAATGTTATACGTATACAAGGGAAAATCAACAAAGGCCATGAAAAGTGGTTCTACTTAGGAGGAGGAGAACTTCTCGAGAGGAAAGGGATCTACTAGGGTTCCCACAATTGATAACTGCCTCGTCATTTGTGGCCTGTTCTCAAATATCTGGAGATGTTCACGCTAAGGCGCAATTCCATCACTTAAGCGACACGAAAGCTCAATTTTTTGGATTGGTGGGTGCCAGGGTCTGATGGTTGTGCCTCAGCCGAGCAACGAAGGCAGCCATCACTTCGTTCATTTCTTCCGTTAAGGAATGTCAAGTCCGGTATCAGAATGGCATTGTACGTAGTTGTTGATAGATTATTTAGATTTCTTGGAAAAATGTGCAGAGAAAGAATCTAACCGAAGGCCTCTCATTCAAGGGATCCTTTCGATAACGAGATTTGAAACCGTGCCATCTAAGGTGACGACTCTTGCTTCGATCAACTGCCGCTCAGACTACTCGGATGTTTTATAGATACATTTTTGTACGTAATTTGCCAAACTATGAGAAATACGATTAGAGGTTGACCATTGCTGATGGTGTCATCGTTAGACAAAGTGCGTATATATTTAAAAGATGAGCAGCTCCTCTACGCCTGAAAAATGGCCCATTTGAAACTTCATGAGAGTAATGGTAGATTCTCCTTACTCTTCGAGACAGTTCCACCTCATTTCTTTGCCTGAATCATTCTCATCATCCATGACATGGTGAATGTGTATGAAAAGTTAGAGGTGGCTTTAGATGTCATGGGATGATATTTTACCAAGGAATGTTGATCGTAAACAAACAGAAGGAAAAGAAACAAAAACACAAAAAAGCTCTTACTCAGTAAGTTGAGAGACCAATCTAACCCTCTAAGCACGAGTCACTAAATTGGTCCAAGGACAATCAGGAAGATGATGATCTGCCTGATGAAGAGGACAGTAGCGAAGATGACATTTTTAAGGCCCTAGTCTTCATCCTCCTCAAGTGGAGTAGTCAATCAAATAAATGTTGTTCAACCAACCATTTCTTGTAGGTACAGTTCTTGAGAAAGACAAGATAAAAAACAAGACTAACAATATCTCTAGAATATCGGGTATATGGGCATTCTCTTGATACAAGTCATTTTTGCGAAATATACCTGACAGGCCACATTCGAACGTTTCTACCCATTTTCACAGTGGTTCACGTGCCTTGAGAATAAATAACCCTTGTTGGCTCATTGTGTCTAGCCCCTCTTGTTTTTTCTCATTCTCAATGAATGTTGTTGGAAGTGGGCAATAATAATAATAATAATAATAATAATAATAATACATCACAATACCGCACTAATATACAATACCCAACGTGACTGCCTCAAAATGACCCTACACTCAAGTGGCAGTTGTAGACGCGGGTAGAAACCGAGAGTTCGATGACTCACATTAGTCCATCCGGGACCAATAGGAACAAGAAGTTATGAACAAACTAATTGGTTATTTCAGAGTCTTGACCACAAGGCCATTCTGCGGATAATTTTGACATGTGGTACATACGCTTCGTCATTAAGGGTGCAATTTCTGGGTGTTCGAGGATATTCTCCTTTCCAAGACAAAAGGTGCCCAAGATGACCTTGTTTAGAACAACAGAGAATACAATTTGCTGAGTGCATTTTACTTTGTTTTTGTCCCATGACATAATTTCCGGTGATGAGCGGAGAATATTAGCGACAATCGCTCAATGGCAATTACACACTTTTTCCATTATCATATTCTGAAGTTGAAAGCAGTAATCAACACGTTTGTTGCAACTAACTGAAACTGAAGGCAAAACAGCCATTGGTATAACTATGGATTCAATAGTCATTTAAAAGGAAAGAAAGGTCGTTTTAAAAGATGCCATTGAATGTGGATTCATCAACAGCAAATAATGGAGACAAAATCGTGAGAATCCTGCTATAACATCATTATTATTTTTTTAAATGAATGGTAATAATAATGGTCGCCCCCTTCCGATGCCAATGTCATCCATTTAAGTAATAACCCATAACAATGCATCGGAGAAAGGACTTCGGGAAGTTTTGCTTCGACCTTTTGTTTTCTCAGCCATAAATTTCAATTTTAAGGACTTGGTCAACCCAAAGAAGTAGAAACATGAAAAAGCCCACCCAACATCGTAAAAAACATCAAGAGAAAACTTTACTTGCTCAGGCTCATAACCATCAATCTAAAAGATTCTTTGTTATTTTCCAAACAGAGGCCCGAGCAATCTCTTCTCAAGGGATGGAGCTGAGAGATACGAGTTAGTCGGGAGAAAAATACTGGCAAGCAGGAAAAGACAACGAGTACCAGGGAACGGTCTGGAAAGAAGCGCTCCGAGCTTCTATTTTCCTCCTGAGAAAAAGTTTGACAAATCTTTAATTACTCGAAAGTTCCATTTGGCAGACCAAGTCCCCAAGCGAGTGCCACTCTAAAGAGGATGTCCAAGAACTGGCTTTCTTCGTTCTAGATGGTCTTCCGACTTGATGAGTATGAGAGGACGTCGGAAAGAACACGAGAGACGAACGAGGAGGAGTAAGGAGGGGACGAAGATAGAGAGGAAAAGAAAATAGGCGAATACTATTGGTACTTGTGAGGTTGCGACGAACTGATGAGCTAAAGAGAGTGAGTGACTCCTAAGAAAAAAAGCGCCCGTTAAGAGAGGGGAGTAAGTTGCAACGGAAAAATAAGCCTGACTTCTTTTTCAATTGAAAACACTGCAGCAATTCTTACTTTCTGGGATGAAATTATCTAGCCATGAATTGGCGAATAGATAAGTGAGTTGAAAACTCGTAGGTGTATCTCAGATGTATCTCTCGGACACTTTTGATTAAGGAATTGACTAGAAACTTATCATCACTAGACTCCGACAAAATATGTTGCTTTCACGTCGAGCTGAAATTGCAGAAGTTTGACGGGTCAGATGCACGAAAGTACTATTGCTCTGAACGATCTATCTTTTCTGCCATTGGACTTAAGATCAGTAACATCAGCAAAATTGAGCAGCTTTAAGCAAATCAAGAAACAAAGGATCCATGCACCAGAGGGAAAGATATCCAGATCGACCTCTTCTCTAACTTAGTGACACCCCAATAGTTTATTAGGATTGCAATTGGTGAAGTTCAAGAATGATCTCCTTAAATCTCATTGTTACGGCATCAGGAAACAAAGAAAGATGACATGTGATCTGGAGATGATGGGAGATTTTTGGTCTCATTTTTGAAGTGCGTCCTCTCAGGAGATTGTTTGTGGTGGTGATTTTGAAGTTCCCCTGTCTTCGGGTTGGATCATCATTCTCCTGAGACCTTTTCAACCATTGGATGCCTTCTCCCAAAACTTTCAAGTTTTTCCAAGGGAACAGAAAAAAAAGAAACTTTTCCTTCTTATTCTCTTCAAGCAAGTTCAGTTTGGGGCAGCCTTGGTACTAGGGCGGTAGGTATACCAGCACCATATTCAACCGTCTCTTGTAAAAGTGCTCCTGGCAGCTTGTGGTTGTTTGCTTTTGAGAGATTATCCAGGAACAAAGACGGAGGAAATTTTAATTTGTGTCATCTCAAATGGCATCCCATTACTCGAAGATCAACCAACCGGGTGAACCAAGTTCGTTTGTCCTTGCCAAGTGGACGTGTCTTTGATCCTTGGTCGTGTGAATTCCTTTTCCCCTTTTCTCTTTGTGTCGGCTCACTTTTAGCTCGCAGGCTCGTAGGAAAGTGGAACAAACACCGCTAATTAATGCATCACTTGGGGTCATATAGGAAAAGGAAAGAAACTTGGACCTGAAAATAGCTGGTGGTGAATCTAAATTATCTTAAAAAAGCTTATTCCGATACCACTTGAGAAACTATTAGCAACGAAAACCCTAAACACTCTTTGTCCAGTAACCCCGAGGCCTGCTGACGTATTCTTTTAACAATGGGTATTTCACGTTCGCCTAAGTATGTACTAGAGCTCCTCTATTTTTTTACAACTTTATTGCTGCAATTACGCTATAAGAACTTTCAATTGGTCCAGAAGCGCATGTTGCGATGTCAATATCTGGCTCCACAATCGTGTTTCCGACACTTTTCTGTAATCAAGCCAAATCTTCATTCGAATAGCGTTGAGATCTGGAGGGGCATTAGACAAAAATCTTGTTTTTATTGTTGAAAGAACCGAATCTTCCACTTGGAGCCCCTATGTCTTCCAAGATACGGGGTCATTGGGGCCATTGCCAAGACATTTCGTTCAACCTTCTCTTTCTCTTCATCTTCTCCCCCGTTTTTATGCTGCGCCGCGCATTCATTCGGCCAAAGTAGTGAATGGGGCTTGGGTGACATTACAACGACATCATAGGACACCCACACTAGGGTATTCAAATTTTCTTCCAAATAACCTATGAAGGAGAGATGAGAGGCAATTTGGGGTTCCAAGGAGGTTCACTTGGAACATGAGCCAACATAGAAAATGAGATATAGAAGTGGAAAAGTCAAAGGAGACGGCGCCTTCATGGGCCCTCATGTCTTGAGCAAGTGTATTCAAGAGCCTCATTGCACTAATCTTAGGACTTGTTCCAGCACTAGGGGTTTATGCTTCAATATTCAAGCATGCTGAAAGGAACGAATTCAACATACTTTTCCGCAACCAGAATCTTGCCCACATTTTAATGATGTACTTTGAGAAGAAAATTAAGCAAACAAATAGCTCTTCAAGAATTAGAAGGTGCCACGTAAGTTCTACTGTTTTGGCTGTAGGTTCTTCAATAAGACCAGTTTTAATTTATATAAGGTTTTCACTCAAAGCTCGATCAAGGACGGCTCTACCATGGACACTTAGTCACCCTAAAAATCAACAACTGCGAGACATTGAAAGGGCCAAATTTGAAGTTACGGTGCTACGACCCTACGAAATCTAAGTGAAATCGGTTTTCAAATCATTGTGTGTGACTACTACTTTATGGCCCGCCCTTGGGTTGAGCTCTCCACCATTTTGTCGAACCATTTCAAGAAGTTGGCCAACCAACTTGACCCGTCCCTCACACAGGATTAATAGCCATTAAAAATATCAATCAAGTACAATATCCTCTGACCGTAGGTAGACCTGCAATATTACGGACCTAGAGAAGACCGTCTTTTCTACATTTGAAAACTTTGTTTCACAAGATCCAGATAGATATGAATCAAAACTGAAGAGAAGGGCATGAATGATCATTGGTGATAAAGGGAGGCCAAACCGGTCGTACTTCTTGAAGTATAGGGGCCCGCAGATCCTAATTTCCCACGACTTGGCCATCCAAGATCATCGAAGCCATCATCAGGAAATGCGAATGCAAGCAACCCAGGGAACGTCTTGATGTGGATTCAATCAAAAGTAAGAAAGAGGTGGACCACCATGAAGAAGTTGATATAATTAATGTGGGGTTTTGGGCACAAAGTATTTGTGAGTGAGAGTCTATCTGCCAGTCAGTGAATGTGAATCTGTGTAAAAGAATGACAATCATTGATTTCCCTTGAAGCCTGCAAAGTTGTTGGCACGCGTAGTGATCCGGCCAATAACCACAACATAATGCTCTTCAAGAAATAGAAGGAATGAGCAAAACCTACAAACCATCTTTCCAGCCTTGATACATATTGAATTCATATGAATGATGGGTGTGATTTTTTTGGCCTTTTGATTATGAAATGCACTTTGCTTTTTAAGATATATCAAATATACTCTGTCAAGTCTAGGTGAAAGATCTAGCAGTAGTTTGTGGTAATTCTTCAGGTTTGCCACGCTTCAGAAATAATAAGGTGCAAGAGCTGTTCAACAAGAAATTCACACCTGACACTTATCTCTTGGTTCAAAAAGACAAGATCTCTAATTTATTGAAACTGTAGGAACGTACATTATAGAGTTCTCCACATATCTCGACACTCATTTGGTTTTAGTTTTAATAGCTGAGAGCTTTTGCAACTGCCAAAAGCAAATAAATCCGGATTTTGATAAACACAATATGTAACTTGTTGGTAAAAAACGGAAGTAACAAGCATTGGAGAGGTTGAGTACACTGACCATTTTAAAGCAATATAGATATTCGATATATTATATACCCTCTTAGATAACAATATTCAAAACCGGGATACAAGTAACATTAGTGGATTAAAATGTACTGAACTCAATAACAAATTGAAATAAAACTCACGATTTTTGACCTGCTGAAGTGAACAAGCACATTGCCCTTTTGTTGTCTGCCCGATACGCACTGTCCTTCTCCATGTCTGTAGTACTCCTTGGCTAGATCAAAGAAAGGCTCATAAAAAGGTGTACATAGAGTACATTTACAGCTGGGAAAGTGAAAGCCTTTTTATCACTGATTTGCACCAAGTGCTTAAAGAAACATAACTCTGTTCTGAAATATGCACTATTGTTTAGTTATAAATTGCCACCAGCTCTTACCTTTAAGGAGTGAGAGAGCGCTTGAACTTTCTACCGGGTGCGTAACAATTAATCCAACACTCACATTTTCCATGTTTAGCAACGTATGATTTACTAACCCTTTATTGCATACATTTGACAATAACAAATTTTATTTGGTTAGGTATGGCCTACCCTAATTTTCGTTGTAACCCCCGCCAGCAACCATGATGGCCTCAAGCCGCAACCTGAAGACCTTGCAGGTCTTCCTGATGAAGTCCGGATCCATGGAGTCCCAGTTCTCAATAACGACGGCCTTGAGGGCTTCAATATTTGGGTGCCGGACGCAACAGGCTTTGGACTCACTATGCGGCCAAAAATAATAATCAAGGGGATTTGCATCCGGTGAGTAGGGCGGCCACATGGTCTTGTCCCAGAAGGGAATGTTGGCCGATAGAAATGCCTGGTGCCTCTTGCTGGTGTGTACTGGGGCGCCATCCTGATGTAAAACCACATTCTTGCCAGGGAATGTGGCTCTGACCCACGGCATGAACTTGGACTCCAGGATGTTGACGTTGTCCACAGCCGCGAGGCGGTAACCAGTTGGGAACCAGATCAAAGGCATGACTGCGCCATTGGAGGCCACGAAGCCCAAGGACATCACACTTGCTGGGTGCTTTGTTGTCGTCAGAGTACGCACGTCCTCATCCATGTCTCCAACAAAGCTGATATACCTGTCATTTTTACGGTTCCTCACTTGATTGACGGTCCACGTCTTCTTATCTGAGAAGATGATGATGCGGCCAATGGGGGCCGACTTCAGGTTGTTGGCAAGTCCTTGGCAACATTGGAGATGGGTCTCCTTGATCTTTAGAGTCAAAAGAGGTTTCTCCACCCTCACTAAGGACTTGCCACCCATGACCTTGACAGCGTTTCTCACCATACCTTCAGAGACCCCAATGTCCTTGGCGTGGCCACGCATGGACTTGAGCGACTCGGCCTTGATTGCGTTCTTGATGGCATCTGGTGCAATCTTGCGCTTGGGACCCTGACCGAGCTTCCTCTCAAGGCCCCTGCCGCCTCCAGCCTCTTCTTGACCTTGTAAACCGTGCTCCTGTTCACATTGGTCATCTTTGCAATTCGGTGGGAGTGTGACCCGCACAAAGAAGGCCGGACACCTTAATTCGTTTTCGCAATTGCAAAGCCACTATCCTTCATTCGATTTGAAAAATTTCAAAGCACACATCTGTTGTAATGGTAAAGCTAGCGCATGTGAAGAGCCAAAAGAGCAATAGAGACTAAGAGCTTGGCATTAATCATCAATAACTGAGTGTTGGATTAATTATTACGCACCCTGTACAACCTAAATTTGGTTGGTTGTTGGCTAGTTATTCGCAGAAGTTGATTCACATTTTTACCCTTAAGAGCCACCTGATAGTCAGTTACAACCCATGCCATCTACACCTCTGCACATTGCAATCTTTACTTCGTTCGTCCCTGCGGTCCCAGCGATCCCGAGATAATTTTCGTTTAAAAAAAGAAGCTCCTTCTCAAAATGATTGTTTACCATTTAGGGTTGATCCTTCGGAATGGCAAATCTAGCAAGCAAACGAACGGCAAGAAAAGCTCACTAATGTCTCAAAGTGGATAAGGACTGGATAATGAGCTACATTGAATGCTTCTGAATTTGAGCTAGGTAAGAAATTTTCATTCAGAAATCGACTTGAGCGAAAATATGGATGGCATGATTTTCTTGAAATTTACACCTGACAAGTAAAAGATTTTTCTGAGCAGGGTAACAAGGGAGACGGCAAAGGTTGAGGGGTATTAAGGGGTATCTAACACCGGTCGGCACCACCACCCTCAACGAGGGCAATGCAGTTGCTTTGGTGCCGATCGTTTATCATTCGGATTCGGGGCGAGGAAAGTTATGGGAGATTTATGACAGACATGGAAAACCTGATTTTTCATCCCTTCTCCTCGTGGATCTAGCCGACATACTTGCTATCTCGAGAGGCCTGAGAGTCAGTCTTACCAGCGACAGCTGCAACTATAAACGAAGGCTCGTCCGAAATGGAATAGAGGTCTTTTACACTTCCTTTCACACATTTCTTAAACCAATGAGGGTGCTTTGGTATTCCCGAATTTGATTCCACAAATGAAGCGGTGGTACTGATCGAGCTGTTGAGCCTCTCTACGCTCTCTACGTGTTAGGTATAGCCTTTGTAAGGTGACAAATATCTTACCTGGAATAAAACAAATAAATTTGAACTGCTGTGAGCCACAATACCGCATGAAGAAAAAATGAGGGGGGCGTCACATTTAAGTGTCACTGATGGTATGAACTGAACACTGTCAAACCTCTCTTCCACGGATATCTCTTGGGACCCTGGCATGGCGCTCAAGGGGAGAGATAATCATCATGATCATCATCGCTCGGTACCATAGTAGATTGAACAAGCTCGAGACGAGATAGCAAGTGACAGGGGGGCAAAGATCTGCTACATAATTTTACGTTCACTCAAAATTCATACCCTAATATCATAAAAGCTCTTAAACCAAAGGTGGGGAGACTCCTCTATTCTCTTGCTTTTTGATCCAAGAAGATTAGGAAGTGCATCATCATCTTGCATCCCTTTCTCTTCATCACCCATGTTGGCAGTCTGAACCTTCAAAGTTGGGAAAGGCTAAAGTGCTTCTCATCATTGGACAATATTTTTGAATGAACAATTAATGCACGTGTATGAAGAAAATCAACACTCCACATGGCAGAAAGAAGTCCCAGATTAAGCAATTACTTGAAGTTGTTTGCATGTGGAGCCGGTCTTGGATATTGGGGGCCTTGAGGGTTGCATGCTAAAACAAATTCAGACAGCTTTTTGCACACCGCACGCAATTTGACGACTAGCTCTAGATGTGAATGATGGAATGCGACCGTGTTGCGCTCATTACTAACTGGGAAGGTAGAAATTCGTTGGACTGTCTACAACAATCTTTTGGTTTCACTTCTGTTAGACTGGAGAACAACGGAAATCCGTAAAAAATCTCGTGGTCACAGTTCGAGAAATGGTTGCTTTATTCGAAGGAGACATGCAATAGTGAAGTTGACACAACCATTTGAGATAACATGAAGACGGTCTCAACAACAAAGTTATCCAAAAGAAGAATAGAAACACATACAGCTCGACATGACATAAGGCTTACAAGAGTTTCGATTATCAATTCCCCATGCGGCAAAATGGCTCTTGGTTGTAAAATCTCGCCAAACAAAATAACAAGTCGACTACATCTAACAAGTGCTAAACGATGTGACCAAACATTTTAGTCAAATGTACTGTAATCTCAGTGCCTCGCTGGAATTGGGACTTGGATCAAGTCATTTGACTATCTAAGTTCTGAAGCTTCTGAAGTGATTTTATCAATCTAAAATTGAATTAATAAAACATCCCATTGAAAAGCCTTTTTTTGGAAAAAGAATCATACACTAATGAAAAAGTTTAGTCATTTTCTTGTGAATCTGTTAATCTATCAAAAATAATTATTTTTTATTAAAAGTGAGCATATTGCACTTGAAACAGGAAATCATAATTATGAGAAAACTAATTATGCCTTTCGTTGGGAGACACCTCAAAATTTCCACCTATTCAAGTTCTTCAGCCCTAAAGATGTTCAACAAGTCATCAAATTGAGGGCTTCGAAACACTTCTAGGAAATTTGCGAAGATTATTCCCCATCAAACAAGAGGTACGTTTTAGACCGGACCCAACTACCCGCTGTAACTGTCATCGCCGCCTCAGTCGAATTATCCCCGCAAACGACATCGAAAAAAGGGAAAGACAGCTTTATGCCTAAGTTTTGACAAAAAAGAGAAAGAGATCCTATATACTCAATTCCCCACCACCAACTTGCTATCAGATGTTAGATGACATATAATTTCCGCTAGTCGTCAGTCGTACAACCACAGAAATTACAGCCAAAGAAATAACTTTGCCCTCGTCGGGGCCTAACAACATCAAACCATGGATGATGAACCAAAGAGGACGAACGAACCGAAAAGTTCAGTCCCTTACAGCGGGATTTCTTTCCTTTTTGACATCATCCAGACCCTATTGCCTTGTGCAGGAGTCAAGCTTCTTCAGAATGAAAAAGTTGCTTTTGTTAAAGGCGATAAGAAATAGATTACTTTTAACTTTTGGGCAGAATAGACAGTCTTGCCCACTTATCATCAAGTTGTCTTGCACTCGGCTAGTTTGCTAGCGAATGTAAAAGGGGACATTGAGCGGCTGGATTGTAGATAACGAAACTCCCTCAGTGCAGCCACCCTGAGCTGGAAAGGGTGCCTTTTGCCTAGTCGGTTGCAAGATCTTCGGGGCGATGACATTCGCTAAGAAGGATAGAAAGTTGTCGATTTTGGAAAGAATATTGGAATTGGACAAGTTTTTCTTTCTAACCCGTCCATAACTTTACGGAATCTTAACTCTGTTTTTTTTGGTAATTTCAAATGTTTCAAATCGTTCAATTTTTGCTTAACAGGCCGACGAACGAAAGAGCAATTATTCAAGGAATTTAGGAAATCTTTCATTGAAAAGACAAAAGCTAGCGATCAAATAGCTTTAGACAGAGGCAACCCAAGCCCCGAGTTGGCGGTTATATTGCAACATTGAGAAACATCCTTTTTTAAGGCATCAAGCCTATCATTTGGTGGTGATATTTGAAGGACATCGTTAAAAAAACTTGAATGAAAGGGTGCTTTACCAATTCCAAAGGAGATTTATTGATCCTGACACTTGAACCAAATTTATAGAGTCTAATCTTTTCGACATATGGGTACGGAGCGCTATAAGGAACCGAGGAACTTCTCTATGTTCTGGTAGGGTCTCTTCCTCGGGACTGTTCGAAGTTCAAATTGAATAGAATTCATTATTCGAGCAAGCACCACTGAGTTTGGGAAAGTGCTAGAACGGAGCGAGAGGTGCAACAACTGAGGCAGTCAAAATAGTTCCCGTGAAGAGAATTGGCATATTTTCAATTTAACAAATGCCTACGTTGTAGATAGATTGTAGCTGTCAGACTCGGGTCTACAAAGCCTCTCCTACTTCAGGTGATTGTAAGTCAAGTGGAGTGGGGGCGTATCTGAGAGGTGGACGAGGACAAGAAACTTTCGGTAGCTAGCTACGCCCGCCAGTTTTAATACATAATCAAATGTTCATCCATTGAAGGCAAGAGCTATCGCATGAAAGCTGGAGAAAGTACACACCAGCGACGGATGACAAAAAAGCGATAAGACGTTGTGACGGGTGGATGCCTATTTATACATGAAGAGAACAATGATTTTGTTCATGATCATCTTCGACTACAAGCCCTATTCAGATTGCTTGTCACGGACTAATGATAATTAGGCATGGGCAAAGAACGGGATAGGGGGAAATCCCTGACCTTTTTAGCGGCCAATTCTTTTCAACAGTTTCGCAGAAATCATGAAAAATTGCCATCCAAAAACTGGAAGTTGCTCAATTCCTCGAGACAAGGAATGGCGTGGAAAAAAAATATCGTAATCTTACCGGTGGATGATAGTACACTGTCCCATTTTGGGCAATTCCCGCCACATGAGGCCCTCCCGTACCTGGAGGTGTGGGCCCATGATGTGGTGGCAAGGTAGTCAGCCCACCACCTGCCTGTTGAGGAGGCATGTAAAAAGTCGTGTTCGCTGGGCCCCACAGCTTGACGGTAGTTGGTTCTGACAAAAGCACCTTGAATGAAGGTTTGGGGCAAGGCCAAGTGCAAGTTAGGCACTTTTGACCAACGACACCCAAGTTACCAAGTCAATGTGGACCACGCCCGAGGAACTGGGTTAATTTTTCCAACACGATTTTTTTTAAAACATTAACCCTTCTTTCGTCAGCCAGTCGGTCGTTCGCTTGACACCTCACCCAAAAATGCCCGAGAATAACAATAACACAGAAGGAGATGAGATTTTTCACTCAAACCGGTTCAGTTAATTGACAGTATCCTCCGCGCCTACATGTGGGAGCTTGAATGTGGAATAGGCCGTCCCAGCAGTACGGTCCAAAGTGCTCCAAAAAAAGAAAGATGCACAAACAATTTCGAGTGATTCAAGGCTAGGAACAGGAAATGAGCGTTTGGAGTATATTTGTGGCAATGTCTCACTCAATTGATCACAGAAACCGCCTTGAATTCAGAGTTTTGAATACCCTCAAAATCAACTATACACCATGTTTTGTTTCCTCAGACTTCAGTCGTCTTCGGGCTTTTGGGAACACTGCCTCGTTCGGAGGTTGCTGCTCAACTAAAAACGGAGAGCAGAATGCCGGCTATCGAAATATATTCCCAAACTTGCGTATCGGCAGTGACACCTAGTGGCAAAAAGAAAGTTACAAAGGGAAATAGAGGAAGTGAAGAGGGGGCCTTTCTTCCTTTCCTCTTTTGGGATGGCTCAATGTCAGGGAACCCAAATTTACTCTTATGCGCGTTCCATAAATTGCTTTCTGTCAAAAATTGTAAGAATGTTCACTAGAGTTGTGAAGAGTATTGAGTTTAAAATTTCCCGCCAACATTGCATACAACCTTGCGTGTGAACAGATGCTATGCCTAGCTCAAATGTGATTCACACTGATAGGAAAATATATATGGGAAAAAAAACCATTTCATTATGAAGGGAACCCTAGACCCCACTTTCTTAACCCATTTCTGCTCTACTCTATCGAGCCCCGTGCCCTCTAGAACATCCAAAGCCTCACCATTCAGTCAACGCTCCCTCTCTGGAAAGGATCTTTTAAAGGGTATCTTGCTATCTTTAGAGGTTTACCCAACAAACCACCCAAACGAACTTGGCCAAAAAGGAAGGGATGATAATTTTGCACTGCAAGCGCAGTTATAGCAATGCTTCCCGTCATACGACGTAATATCAAATATAAGATATGTTAGTAAGAGAACTAATATCGTAAGGATGGAATTGCATTTCCTCGCCTGCCGTTTGTTATCAGGCCTCGTTGAGGCCATTCTTGCACAAAGCAGACATGGCCCAGTCAGTTTGGACTCCTTACATGGTGGAGATTGATGCATTTTGCACTTGGGACTATGTGCAACTTGGAAGTGACATTTCAAGTGGGTTTAGAAAATGAGAGCAAACTTAGATCCATCCATTTGACTTAAGACCGTCTATAACACCTTTAAATATTTTCTTCACTACAATGAATGAAAAGGGCAATTATGGATGAATCATAATATATCACGTTCATCTTACAAATCAAATTACACTAACTTCCAACTACTTCCAGTAACATCCTAAGAACTTATGACAAGGGCAATAAAAAAGGGAAATTCTTTTTTGCCCTTTCTGGACTTTTCTTTACCTTTAAAAGCCTTTTTGGACGTTTCGACATTTTTCCACATATTATTATACAAATAATTCGTTTTGAATCAGGACACTGGATTACGTGAACCAGGGGCCACTCGACTTATTTTGAAATTCTATCCAAGTACAAGCTTTGATCTAAAATCCTCTACAGAGTGAATTAGGTTAGAAAACTTGGCAATTCTTAAAGAGATCATTGCTGACCCCCATGCGCCATAAAGAGAGGTTCAGTAACCTAAATTAGTAAAATATCGATTTCATTCTTGTGCAGAACATAGTTCTATTAATAATAAAAAACAAATATGTTTGATCAAATCGAAAGCGTAATGTCTTATAGAAAGAGTCCATTTAAGTTAGGATTAGTCTAAGTCATTAGATCAGCCAAGAAATCCCGTTATTTTTGGTCCAATGTAACTGAAACAATCTTTCTAATTTAATTTTTGTAAAAAGCGACAAATTACAACTATTTTGAACCGATTTGTCCTTAATGGTTTCTACTATAGACTCAATTGGGCCCAAGCTCCTGAATATTTAGCGATTTTAGTTGCTTTTTCCAATCTTTTATGGCTTACTTTCAAGCATTGAAAGAGTTTTTTTGGCCATTTTATTTGCTTTTTATTTAAAGCCCTACACATCACTCATCACCAAAGTACACGAAAATTGTTTTCAGTGCATCCCTTAGGCAGTGTTGTATCCGGGACACGACACAAAAAATACAAAGGTGTCACTTGCAACGGGCCGAAAAAGATGACGGGATGAGATCCTATCAAGACTATTTTCACCTTTACTAGCAGTGAACTATCCTTAACTTCATAAGAAAAAAGTTTCGATGCATTTCTAAAATCCGCCCGCAGACTGTGCTTGACAGGACAAACCGAGATCTTATTATTCGAAGTTGCTGGGCTTTCTTCATCTTCGTGTTTGCTTCAGTGAACGAGTGGTAATGTTTGAATCTGTTTTGGGCTTTCTGACTCGTTTTTTGATAAGTTCTGATTGAACTTCAACCTATACACACGAGGAAATTGTGTCATTCGAGGTAAAACTACCACTTCAACTCTATTTCTTTTTATAGTGTAGAGCGAAGAATTCAGGTTGCTTCTTTTGTCACCACCACAAACAATTTTAGAACAAGAGTTCATCGGGTACTTGACATTGAACAAAGACTTATACTTACTTTGAGATTTTTGAAACCTAAATGGCAACAAATTTCCACAAAATGTAAGATGGAAAGTCAAGTTTGATAAGATCAAAACTTATTGAATAACTATTCCTACTTATATTTTAACTAAAAGATGTATCGAACTGTAAACTCAAGCACCTTTCATCTTTACTAACAAAATATTAATGTGACGACTTTCCGTGAATGAACTCATTTGTATTTGGCCCTAATACGACACCACGTTTAACTGCATCGAATTCTATTGTCCTGAATCAATCATAAAAAGGCAACATACTCTATGGCCCAAAATCAACTTGCTCAGTAGATCTGCTCTCACATAAGTAACAATTAGAGATAGTTCACCCATTTCACTCCCTCATCACATTAAACAGCAAGATGTAAGATGTATTTCATTTTTTTTGTCCTAATCGGCTCTCACTCACACTCTAGACACATAACATTTAAAATAAGACGTTCATATGAGAAGGAGCAAGAAGCTCGAAATGGTAAGCGTCTGAATTTATACCATTGATGTAGTATAAAAAGTTACTAACTGAGCAAGATCCATAGTGTTATGACATGGATTTCGTTTCTATAGCTACAGGGTAGGTGCCGGTAGCTATCTGGTAACCCCTTTCGTTCTACTGGTACCAATGAGAAATAAGTCAAATGAGAACCATTCAACTTAATCAAAGAAGAAAAACACGAAAACGAGTTACGATTAAGAGTGGTACGGTGGAAAACGCGAAAGCCCTTTTTGGCATGAAGGAGACGCCATTTCTGTCATTAAAGCGCAATCAAGGGGAAAAGTAATTTCAGAGTGTTCTACTCCTCCTCGTTCGTTTAGTCTTCTCGAATGAAATTGAGAAATGGGCAAGACCAAAAGACCTCTCAACTAATGGACTTGAAGCAACGTAGCAATTACATTATCTTTGTCAATAGAAAGTAAAAATAGTAACGAATAAAAGCAAAATAAAAGTGCGTCAGGTTGCAAACGAAAGCTCAATGTCAAGTACTTGACCATTTTTTCACTTCAGCCTTGCGATTCTTGAGGTCCACGATAAGTACACAAGAGAAAGGCAATAGATAACCGTCCCAGGATTCTTCAATTTTCCTCTAATTCCCATTTAAACCAAATTGAAGCTAGAGAAAGAGGTTGAAGAACAGCCCCCAGCCTTTTCCCATCTACAGAGTGGAT
Organism: Tigriopus californicus; assembly: GCF_007210705.1. NCBI lineage: Eukaryota > Metazoa > Arthropoda > Copepoda > Harpacticoida > Harpacticidae > Tigriopus > Tigriopus californicus. The sequence goes on along the minus strand of NC_081440.1, from coordinate 5,782,261 downwards.
TTTATAAAGTGCTACAGAATTTCCTTTGCCTATTGTGACTACATTGTTCAACCAATTTCTTTCAAAATTGGTGCCGAATAGCATTCCTGACGCTGTAAAACCATGGCGCACTTGTTTAGAACAGCTTTTGAAGTATGGAAGCGATTCGTGACTTGGTCGTTGCTTTTCACTATTTCAAGGCAGAAAATTTGTTTATTAAAAAACATGTCAAATGTTCATCAATCCAAGAATAGACCAGAATCAGAAGATATAACCAGCTGAACCAGTCTGGGGAACGTTCTGTATGGACCAGCAAGGCCATTTTGGAGAGAATTTCTCGAAAGTTAAGATACTGACCATGTTTTTTGTCAGACATTTTAAGGGTTTCTCTAATACATTGTGAGGATTAAGACTGGCAAATTTGAATAATCGCACTTTCGACTGAAAAGTCATCGAAGAGCCAAAAGCCAAAATTTTATATTTATAGAGCCATTTTTCAATAAGCAATACATTCATCATCCCATCCACTGTGTTTACTGTATTTTTTTGACGATTGTTTGCTACAGAAAACGAATGTAGGCTAGTTTGAAAACTAAGGTCCATCAATGCTTGCATTTATAAAAAACCATCAGAGACAAAAAATGCTATAATATAATAATATAATACTATAGAAAAAACTTTGCTTTGCGTATCTATTTTGAACTATGGTTGGTTTTAAGTGCGATATTCTAATTCACTTTTAATAATTCATGAGTTAATTTGAGCACTCTAAAATACATGAAAGTTATCATTCAGAACAGACAAAAACCTTTCCAATATAATAAATGTCGTGGCTATGTTATGGTCCGGACATTCTTGGTATAGTGCTTTCCTGTTAATCCTTTTCTTTTAAGAGGAATTAGCTGAATCCATTCCCCTACTTTTTTAGCCCAACATGTCACTAGAGTGCCGGAGCTAGTCCTATAAAAGTCAGGGTCGCCTGAGTTTTCTTGCCAACATTTTGTCGGCTGGTCTAGTCCGGATTTGAGTCCCACAAAAAATCATTTTCGTGCTGAACAAGGCTTATGAAATCTCTTTTCAAACACCTTATATGCTTAAAACAAGATGGACCTGGGTCAGTTTGTTAAAGAAATCTATTGAAAGAAACTAAACCCAAATGATGTCAATTGAAGTAAAAAACACGAGTTCACTTGGACTCGCGTTAGGACTCGCCACCGCACAACCCAACTACGTTTTTAAAAATCGAGTAGATGAATTAACACTGAACTGTAATCGAAATGAGTGTATTTATTTTAGAAAGCTCCCACGAAATCCTAATTCAAGATCAGGTTTAAATATTTTCAACGTAATCAGCTACAGTATTTTTCCAGTTTTTAACAGAAACTGTCTGAATGTGGCATTTGAGTCTCATGAACGGATATAATTAATGAATAGCCATTTATGCATTACCCGTTGTTTTTTGCAGGAAGTTTGTAAAAATGAGGCTTGGAGAAAGTCGATATGATCGAGACATCTTTGGCGAGTTCGCCCTTCCATGCTTTTAAGTTTGAAGAGAAGAGCAAGGGCTTGTCCGAGATTTGGTTTATACCAGGACGAATAAAAAAACTAACAAGTTTAGGGTGTTGATCATGTCAATGCTTTTAATCTTGAAGTTGAATAAACTTCGTGCAACAAAACTGACGGCCAATGAATACGCAGTTTCTCTTGGTGATAACGGGTTTTCAAGATCCTGATTCAAAATAATTACAAGCCAAATTTCTTCTGCAAACATCTATTTTCTCTTCACTAGTGATTGAAAACTTATTTTCTAGCCACTCGTGAACAGAGAGAGCCAAAAATACAGTTTCCATGAGTGGCATTTGGTTTCATTTTCGTTGTTGAGTCAATATTTTACCTATGAAAACAAGTTTTCACAAAAGAAAAGAAAAGACCAATCTACAGAAGATTCTTCATGGTCGAAAATTTTGAACCTTACTAAATGGCTACATTTTCAACATTTTTGAAGTGTTTCTAGCCTCCTGTTGCATGCTTGTCAAACCTTTACAAAGAAGAGAGGTGGTAACAAACTTCAAGGAGATTCTCTTCCTCTACCTGAACTAACCACTTCCAGCTCGTACGACGTTGGCTCACCATCAACAGCTGGCTTTGGGTCCAAAGTGGAACACTCCCTGTGAAAAAGGAAACGAGAGAGAGCTGATGGTGTGTTGTTCTAGCTTCGAAAAGAATGAAAACTTTTTAAAAGGGCTGAACTTTTGAGAAGGCATATGCAGAGTTTCAACAAAACTCATCGAGATATTTTGGATAGGACTCTACTCAAACATAAGTCATATGTAGCAGCAAGTATTAAACAAAATGAACTGGAATTGAAACAGTGATACAGAACTTTCATCAATTAAATTACGTTTTTCAAGGCAAAGATCAATTTGTCCACGAATAAATCATTATTATTGAGTCAACAATACGCAACGGGTTGTTAATCACTTTGGGAAGGTTTGTCTTCCTGTGTAAAGCAAATATTTCGTCCATGCTCTCAGTCCTCGAGGTTCATAGTTTGGTCTTTCCTTCGAGTCTCCTTATTCTTCTACCAACACCACAAGAAAGAAGGTGCAAGCTAGCAGAAGCCACCCATTGGAACAAGGAACGAATAGGACGACCTCCTGCTTCTTGAAGTAATCCTAGCCCAAGAATATCGTAACACAGGCCGACACAACATTGACTGCTTTTTGACATGCAAGACAACAGTTAAGTGGAAACATAGTGAGAAGAAAGCATTAAATGTTGTTGTAAGTTGCTTGACGAGTCAAAAGCGACAAGGGTAGCGGTGAGATACTTATTAAGTCTCGTTATATTTAGTCTTTACATAAAAAGAGTATCTACCGTGTTTTTCGTGAAGTCACTTTCAAAGTCAAGCAATATTAGGCATGAAAGCATGGTCCAAATTTGATGTTTTCGATCAATCTAGACAAAGAGCTCATTGATGTACAAATACAACCCCCCCCCGGTTACTACGGGTCACTTATGAAGGTACAAAGGGGCGGCCAATTAAGTAAAGAAGAGCAATACTAATCAGCTCGCGAAAGGTGGCCCAAAGCAGAGTTCTTTCTTTTGCATAAAGAAATAATTCAAGGAGAAAAATTTACCACTGAAAAGGGATAGGCAGCACAAGAAGAAGCAACGTAGTCGATAGGGGCGAGTGTTCAAATAATGACAACGATTAGATCTCTACTGCATTTTTCCCCTGCATGAAAAACCGAGAAGAATTCCGAAGGAAAAAATCTCCTCCAATGGCGTGCACCGTACCTTGGGCGATGTCAGACAAATAATTGCTGTTTTGCCTGTATCTCGTTCATTCGCAAGGTATTTTAGTTTGAATGCGTTGCTTGTTATACACGTGATTGAGCGCAAACGACTTAGTACGAAAATTGCGCCAAAATTTGCCAACAATTTTAATTGGCGATTAACAAATCTGAGCAGTTCTAATGCCCAAAAAGCCGTTTATCTTTCAACTGAAAACGGCGTTCAAAGCAAGACGAAGAAGAGACTGGGTTTGGATAAATTTTTCTTGAATGAATTTGAGTAACACGGATCGATGCTCAAGGTACAAAGATTTGGAAAGTCGCTCTCTCCTGAAATTGAATATAAGCTAGCTTCTAACTTCCCCGATCGATGAGGGTACTGAACAAGAACGTCTCCAGCGTTGAACAAAGCTGACATCATCAGGCCACGCCCTCACTGTTAAAACCCGTACTTTGTAGAAAATGAAAACTTTGAGGGTTAGACCGATATTGAAAGTACAATGCCTTTCTACTCCTTGTGCCCATATGGACTCAATCTGCGTGAAGTCAAACGTCTTTTGTTTTTGAGATAAAGCATTTACTTCTTCACTAAATGAAGGAGACTGCACCAAATTTGAACGAGCACTAGAGAAAACAATTGATTGAAAGGCGTAGTGACAGACAACAGAGACAAGGACTGTGAAAGCAAAATTCTTTAGTGCAAACTGAACTCAACTTTTGTTCATAAACGAAATTATCACTTTCATCTGAAACGCGACCATAAGTGCTCTTTATAAAAGATCGTTATCCAAGAATAAGAAACTGCCAGTTTTCGTTCAAACGGCTAAAAAGCTATCGCTAAAGATTTGGTAAGCACCCAAGAATAGACGAATTTGACCATCTTCGATATGCAGAAGAGCAAGAAATAAAAATGACAAAATTGTTCATATTTATCTAATTATCTTACCTTTATGAAAACAATTGTTTCCGAACGTAAAGAGGTTGAATGGAGTTTTGAGGTAAAAGACAACAGAACAGAGCACCTTGAAAGTCTTTCTGACTTAACTCAGACAATGTTCCAAACTGAACAAAACAGTTTCACTATGATTTGAGAGCTTCGGATGATCTGACTAGTTTTTCTTTTTTGGGCGATGAACAGTTTGAGCAGATCCAGAGGTTTCGTTTGCTAAAATTTGAGATTACCAGATTGTGTACGATTGATGAGCATTAGAGAGAGCAATAATGGCATCACCAACATTCGAGATTCGAGAATTAGTTAGACGAATTTTCTGACTTGTGACTGAGTATTTTGACTTTGAGATTCACTTGTTACACTAAAGTTGGGCAGATATTCCATTGGATGAGTGTTGCGGCATAATTTGTGCACTAACTCCCGGATTATGGCGTCAGTAGGACAAAAATATGTCCACTTTCCATTTGTTCGAACACTTCAATCTGGACGTGAACGTCTTTTACTTGTTATGCCTTGCTCTTCTTGCACGACTCCTCTTTCACAAACATTGTTTATAGAAAAGTCTGGCTAATGCAGTGGAAGTGCCGAGGAACTACGAAAGAGGCACAGTAGCACAACTATGAGGAGGAAAAGTAGAAGCAGCTCGGAGTCACTCCCCCCCCCCCTTCCTACGGAACAAAGTGGGAGAGCCGTCGAGGCCTGCAAGTCGTCCCCAGTTCCTCGCCTGGCTCTAAAGCTAGCTATCTCTCCCTTCGGACGTTCCCGGGTACCTTTTTTGCTTTTGGTGTGAGCACTACCACCAAAGGCACCAATTCGTTGAGCAAAGCTGCCCAAGTTTACTCAATTATGATCCGGGCGTGTCGGGCAGGACAGGGTCCATGTTTTCCCCATGCCGTAGAACCAATAGAGGTGGTAGAGAAAGCTCCAAAAATCTACTCTTCCTCTCCGTCTACAACATGCATGAAAATGTCATCCGCGCTCGTCTGAGATTCCGGGCACTCATTACAAGAGGGACCGAAAGAACTGGCTGGTAGGGACTGGTGGAGACCGCAAAGCCGGCTGGCGAAATTCGAAGCTGCTACTTCGCTGAGATCGAGACTGGGAGACACGGTAGAAGGGGGAGAAATTGTTGAAATGGGAAGAACATTGGGGGTGCCCTGAATGCATTTGAACATCAGCTTGTGATCTACAATGTGCAAAAGGAACAACAGCAAATTCCCTCTCACAGGAAATCGAGACGGGTCATGGTTGGTTGTTCCCCGATAGAACAAGGATGGAAGGATAGCATGGTAGTAACCAGAAAACAGTAAGCTCGAACAGCGCGCCAATAGGGAAAGCAAGCTCTGGATGAATGGTAAGGAATGGATCAGAGTTGAGGATGACTAGCGTTGGCTGGTTTGGGTACCTAGAGAAATCTTCCAAAACTACGCATACTTATGTGTCTCACTAGTTGGCAGGGTACACACGAACCAACAGAAGAGAGATCTTGAAAACGAATGATTGCCTGTTTGATCAAGATCAGGGAAAAGTCATCTAGAGGGTCTGTTTCTATAGTCATATCAACAAAGTAGACGATAAAGGTCAAGAAAGCCATCACATGGAAGATCAAAGCCTTGAACAAATCAATCAGTATGTTGAATAAATTGATTCAATTTGATTTAGAAACAAAGCCTATGAACACCAGCATAAGTTGCTAAACAAAACTTTGAGCTCAATAGATTACGCAAGACCTACTTCATTTTGTTTCTTTGGCAAGTCGCTTGGATGTACGTGTATGTGAGATAGGGAAAATATTTCATACAATGCGATGAATGAATACATATTTGGTTTTACAAGTAAGCTGAAAATATTATGACTTAGTCCTAATAATTGCACTTATCAATTCTAACAGTTTCTAGAATCCTACCAACCAATCACCCTGTTGGTGTGGGCACACCTTTGGAATGCCCCAAATAATTACATGTAGCAAATATTATTTTCAATAATGCTTAATTTCGAAAATTCCCGTTGATAAATAACATCTGGGCAGCCTGGGAGGATTTGTTTCGTTGTTTAAGTCATCATAAATCAAATAACTTTTCAAAAGCCCTCATACTTCCCCCCAAAAACATTTAATCAAAACAGCCCCCAAAAATGCAAAAGGGAAAAAAATCATGTTTGGCCTTTAATTATAGAAATGTAAGGTTATGCAATCTCGGCAAAAATATCAGATGTTTGAAATCAGACCTTTCCTAGGTTTCAAAAGGTTCACTTTATTTCTTTTCTTTGTTGTGTTTTCTAAACCTAAGCTGAAGATTGGAACACAAGTATACGGGACTAACCCGAGGGGATCACAGGAAACTAAGGTGTTGCGTAATGCTGATTCTTCATGTCACAACCACACTCTAGGCCGACTCAAATACCTTTCGTCCATATACAGGTTTCAACTCCCTTGGGAATAATAACGTTGGCTTAGGAAAAGCCAACAAAATAGTGAAACAAGATGTTTCCTCAGGATGTTCTAGCTAGTTGGCATGTAGCATAATGTCGTCGTACTATCCGTCCAACAAATCCCCAAAAAGACCTAATCATGATACGAGTAGCCAAAAACCTATGTACATTTGGCTTCTTTAGAGATCGAATTTTGTTTATGGTGATAAGAATGAGTTTATATCACTCGCCAGAGATATGAAAGAAAGTAAGCCGTGTTGCTTCAATCGTAATCAATCACCAAAAGACATTATATCATTGCCAACGATCGGTGATTCAGTGAAGAGGGAACAGCGATCAAGCACGACACGTTCCACGTCCATCATCGTCATCATCATCATCATCATTTTGTATGCAAGATGTTGGGTCCTCAAGGGAAAACGTCTTGCAGCCTCCCTCTTCATGCCACGAAATGGCTGAGAAAGAGATGAATATCGCTACTCCAGAATAAGAACCACATTTTTTTTTTGTAGGTTGAGCATGTGGTGAAGCCAACTTTTTCATATCAAATGACCACCTTCTAATATCAATGTGACACACAAATGGGAAACATTCGGTGGGAAGCTGCCTGCCCCTACGTTTTGTACACACATACAACTTTTAGAAGCAAAGTAAATGTACATCAACAATGATTAATGCTCGTTGCGAATTTTGTTTTGTGTTTTCAATATCTGATGTCGAGAAGTTCGTATTCACTCCACCTCCGAAAGAAAAGGAAAAAAAGAAGAAGAAAAACATTACCATAATTGATCTATAATACCATAACTTTATCCAAAGCAACGTGACACCTATTTCTCCATTTTTTATTTCTTTGATTTAAAAATATTGCATTACTTTCTGCAAAAATTTGTGGAAAGTGTCTTCCTCAACACTGAAAATCTTGCTTCCGCAATGAACTAGTCTTAAAAATTGCAATCGAGCAGAAAGAACAATGTCATGGCATCCATTAGAGTTTCTAAATGAAGTAAGGTTATCTAAGTTACTGATTGAGGTCAGCCTCTATTATGCATACCTCATTCAGTTTGAGCCCACGTGTCCCTGTGAGAAAATCCAGGATTATTAGGCTTTAAGCGAAGATGATCCTTACATAATTACCGTTCCCTAAGACTACACCTCAATTAAGCTCCTCTGCCCTCTTCAGCCTTTCCAAACGGATTACTTTCAATAGGTTTGTTTGATCACGGCAAGGTAAAAGGATATGTAAGAACTTTTGACGCAAGAGAGAGGAGCGTGGAGTCGGGAAAATTTCAAAGGAATGTGGAATATTTGACCGAAAATCCCGGAATGTGCGACGACATTTATTGCATAGTTGTTGCAAACCTGTTGGTTGTGTGTACAGCAACAGTTTAAGTACAACACTGACGAGTACAGCCCTTTCCCTTTGACCTTTGTGATGACGACTCTTCAAAATCAAAGGTATTGAATGATTGTGCAATTAGGCGAAAGGACACCGGTCGGCCATGCCTGGCCCTAAAGCAATCTATTTTTTTTCTATTTATGGGAATTGTACTTATTAGATTGAAATCGTAAAACAAATGTGTCTTTGATTGCAATAACTTCTCATCAAAAACTCTCATCAACTTGATCTCTGTGATAATATGGTATATGTCAATAATTTAAACGCAGCAGACAAATAGGAACTAGATTTGGAAATCAAAACTGTTATTAGCCAATTAGTGACATGAGACAGTGAAAACATGTGACTAAAAACATCAAATAGAATGTACAATCTGGTCCTAAGAAAACGAGTCAAAAGAGTATAGTACTTGAAAAATTACTAAGCTCATCTTCGAATTGATAATTTCAAGTTGACACAGAAAGGTAAAATACTATTCATCCAAGATTCCCTTAGAACATTTTACTTGGAATTTGGATAATAACAAGATAAGTTCCAGACGATTTTCACATAATTGTGCACAGAGATTGCTTCCAATTTGCAGCAGGAAACTTTGCCAGATCTTAATTGGATCTAAAATGGAACTGGCTCAATTGCAAGACGGACTGTGGTAAACTATAGTTTTCTCTTCGAGAAAATATACAAGCGTGATCGAGAAGATACTTTTTTCACTTAAAAAGTTGAGAAAAGAAACTCTTGAAAAGCCAACCGACTGCGTCTTGTAATATGCTTCGTTTTGTCTCATTTGGCCTTTAGCTTTGTTTAGAATTGGCGAATGAAACACCGTCGGTGTTGTTAATTTTTCCCTCAACAACCAAGTTAACTTGAAAAATGTGCCTTCAATGTTTATGACTGAAATGTCGAACAAATATATAAGCAAATTCACGCGCTACCATTATTCAATTCCATTACAACTTGCATTTTAGGGTGAGCGCCTTTTCGTGTCAAAGATGAAATCCAACATCATTAACCGAAAAGCCGAGAACAAAGGCGTGATTTTAAAGTAGATGGCACGCGTACTTAAATTGTCAACACTTCAGAAGAAGGGTTTTTCATGCAAAATGAAATGAAAATGATTTGACCATATTGTAAGAGGAGAGAAAACTAAATAAAAAACGCACTTAAATAAGATGTTTCATGGCAGATTTGGACCGAAACTGCCTCCAATCAGGTAAATTCAAATTAAAGAGGTCAAATTCGGATTTTTAATAAACTTACAACTATAATAAAGCCTCAAAAAAGTCTTGTTCTTGAAACAAACGTTATTTCTAGAGCAGCTTTTTCGAGATTCTCTGTGCCGAGGATTTCCAAGTTTGATGGAAAAGATTGATAATTCTTCTGATGGGGATGTGAAAAAGATACAAGCATCTCAATTTTTAAATACAAATTTCAACCGGTCCTATACTCAAAGGATAGTTAGCAACCTACATCCGTCTAAAGTCATTTAATTAGTTATGACATAAACAAAAATAACGGGAAAATAATAAAGAATGGCAAATCTCTCATATATTGCCACTTAGAGATTACATTCCTGCTAACGGGTAAACAAGCATTCACTTTTCACTTACCACGGGTTCCCCTCCCAATGTACTTTGAGATAGCTCAGCTGCTTAGCGCCCATATGAAATCATTATCTAGACAACAATGTAGTATATAGAAAACATTCATACCTGCAAATGAAAAGAGAGATGACGTTAGTAAACACACACGGAAAAAATAGAGCCATCATTAATTTTACGTGTGGACTTATTGAGCTTCTGAAAAGAGACGCACCTCAAACAATGACCACAACTAACGCTTTACCGGAGTAACATATCAACATATATTTTGATAGAAACCATAGTCTGACGTGCGCTTTTCCAATTGACTAACGCCTCATTCTAAGCAAATCATTCCTAATGTTTTTGATGGCTTCTATTCTTGTTCAGAAGGAGCTGATTGTGAGTCAGGAGAAGTCAATCCAAAGTCAGTCCCAAGCACCAAACTGGCAACCTCACCAAGCACGATTGGGTGGCGATATGGGAGCTTTATAGAGTCAAAAACCTTTTCTTGGCACCAAAACTTAAGAGTCACTTGGGAACCCTAACCACTTAGCCGTCGGAACGAACTTAACCATCTCTCATGGCTTAACGTCCTTAACTCGTACCCGATAGGTTAAAATGGGCAAAATACAACACTCGTGGAGGATTGTGAAGAAACCAAAGTAGTAAACTAAAGCTGGATCCTTGGATACGGTCGTCTCCTCTCCTTTCGTCTCACCCGTCTCACCACGGTGGTAAAAAAGCCTCTCAAATATTGAGAAAAATACGCAAATCCATGTTAACAGTCTTCCATCTCGCAAAACATTTTGACCTTATTGATTTATTGTATTATGGCTAAAATTTAACGCTCATATGGTGAATAGCTACCAAGATTTGTTTGGATACTTCTGACAGACTTCAAAAAGGCTTTTGAACCACTGTGGCAGTCTTCTCAATGGTGAGACGAGAAGGGTAAGCGGATCATCGAAGAATCCAGCTTAAGTCTTCTCTGAATTGATAAGTGCCATCAATTAAGAACTTCGTTTTGAATTTTAGGAACTGACCTTCAGATTGCCTCGTGTTGAACGTGCTCAGTTCTGCCAGACCATAAACATCTACAGTTTTGAAGTCGAGGATCCCAAAAGCCAACACTCCTAATCAGAAAACAAGTTCATTCCTTCGTAATTTCAGAAAAGAAACATGGATAATTGGCAACGTACAATATTACAACGAGGCTCTTAAAATGTAGATAAGTGTGACTTGAGGTGTCCTTGTCAATATATTTCATTGTTAAAAACACACTGACATGACCAAATGACGGGACACGAGGAGCTGACTAAGAACTTTTTGACATAATTATTTCATTTTAGCCAAACTACCTTAACCTTGGACAAAAGGTCCTTTAGGTGGTAGCATTGAGCTTGGAAGGATGATAAATTGTTGAAACTTTGTAAATATAAATTGTTTGTCACAACACCTGAAAAAATGGTGATAAACAAACTGGCGGTGTTATTTTCTTAAAACTTCATCTCATCCAATTAAACCCAAGCAAGCCAAACCTAACGCACGAATGCCTGGCATATGGATGGAGACGCTAGAGGTCGAGGATTAACTTTATTATTTTTTAGTATATTTATTTTTTAGTCAACTCAATTACGGTGTTCAAATGTCAGTTCAATCGAACGACCGGATCACAAGTGTGAGCCCTCTCAAATCTAACTTGATAACCGAATGTTTTGCAGATCAAGATAGTTAGAAAAAATGATAGTAAGATAATAACAAGTCAACGAGGCTTTTCAAATTAGTATCATTGTGTTATGCGAATCATCATGATGCCTTCCATGAGTAACACCAAATTCGTCCATTACCCAAATATCTCGATTTAGACCCTCCCAATCGCCGTCAATGGAAGCTTTCAAGAGCTCTCGCCGCCACGTCAAGCGTTCACGAATATCCAAGATCTCTTGGGCCAAATGCGGCCAACGGTCAATATCGAAACACGACGAGCTCGTGGAGCAGGGCGACGAGGGCGCCGAACCCGAGGACACGGATCCTCGCGAGGATGTCAGCGATCCAAATCGAGGACGCGTGCAGGGTGGACGTCGACGGCGAGGCACACCGGAAGATGACACATAGGCCATTACACCGGATCACGGGCACAACACAGAACGGGACAACACGGATCACGAATACCAAAATCGGAGAGGATGGACGGAAGGCAAAGCTCCGGAAATTAAGTGTTGCCATGTGATTATTGAGTTTATTATTTATTTAGGATTAGGTCAGGCTTGTATGGCTACCACCTTAGAGTATATATCATACATCATAAATAAGGTACTTATTGTTAGAATAGAGCATGGTGCCATATTTTTTGGATAAGTCATTTAGGTAATACAGATTCTTACAAGCAGTGGCATTTTAGACTTGAATTTAATTTTGAATTGATGGGTTGCAATGGTTTGGTTATGAATTCCAATGTGAACGTTTAAGATTGTATTTTTGGAAGAGTCTGGCTTCGCAAGTTTTTATTGGAAGTTGTTCTCCGCTCTGCCATGTCAAAATCACGCACATTAGGGTTCAATTAAGGTTGCAGTTCTCGTGGTTTTAATGGCCTTGGTCTAATGGCGGTCCTCAAACTGGCATTAAGAAGCCACATTAGGAACGCTAGGCCAACGTCGTTTTGATGCCAAAACATTTTTCCCGCCCCCGTTCAGCTTCTTCTGACCGGTTCTTCGAGCCAAGTAAACCAAGGAGAACCGGTTAGCGAGCTCCTGGACTGACCTCGACAGAGTGACCGAAACTGCGCGAATGGACTCGTTCATTTCAGACCAGGATAATGGAACATCCTTGTCGGAAAGATAGATTGCAGTCAGAAGTTGCCTCCTAAATCTATGTAGAAAAATTGCTCATGTTTTCAACTTTTATAATCCATGAACAAGAAAGTCCAAATTTTAGGGATAAGCTAAAGTAATCATTTTGATATAAAAGTGGAATCCGATTCATCCTTACGCTTAATAATCCTACAGATCTATTCCATGATGGCAATTAAAAGTAGTGCTACAAACCTCGACAAAGAATGTGCTTTCTTGTTGTTTCCAAAAGCCAAAAACTCGCAACCACAGTAACATGATGAAGATTTTGTGATTTCATATGATCGTGCAATTTTTATAATATTAGAAATTGTCGGTCGTCGGCGGAAGTAATTGGGTCGTTACTTCACTAATGCCCGCCGCGTTGGCCTTCTTTTTGGAATGACTTGCCGATTCTGGCAATTTCCCAGAATCAGGATTATAAGTGAAGCCAATGGAAAAGAGGCCCTATCCTTTATGGGATCGGGGTTACCAAAGTCATGGGAAGGAAAAGAGTCGGTCCATTTGAATGATGCTACCAGTACTGAAAGAAGAGTCGAGATGTTAAGGAACCACTTGGGAACGCAGGGGCTTCCCACAAACTTGTCTTTTGGACCTAGGCCATGCAATCGCCAGTCAGTGTCTCCAATCTTACTTGCATATTATACTGGGGCTGATCTCCCAAATCAGCCCCGTAAGTCGAGAATGGCTGTGGGGGAGCTCGGTTCCCGGCAATCCAACGGTTGGCAAGGACTTTTGGGTCGGGTCTGGCCCTGTTGGCCGATGGCCTAGCTTTTAATCCGGTTCCCTCTTCCAGTTTGACCAAAAGGTACTTGCTTTCCCCTTGATTGATGATCGAAGTCAAAATAGTCAAAACCATGATAAACAATCCGAGGAAACCATTAGACATCATGCTGATGATGTGAAACTATTGGTAGTAGATAGCAAGTGAGATGGGTCTTAACTGTCAGGATTAGTGTGACACTCTGAAGGGCTAGATAAAGACTGGTGAATGCAAGTAGATTTGATTTACGAGCGTGTCAGGAAGAATGATCCTTTGATGAATGGATTTTCTTCATCATTTATTTGACCAATTTATCAATCTCAAAGATACATGACCCTCAGATTGGTCATGGCAAGGAACCACGATTTTTGACAGGTCTTAACGCGAATCATTAACATTGAAACAGTGGTTGGAATATAACGTCGCTGTTCATGGCACACTAGACGGGCCTTACTAAATGAGAACCTCCCTGAGACAGAAATTGCAGTTTCGTCTGAGACCAGGGTAGCTTAGTTAACTGGTAATTGCTTCGTGGTAACTTCTTTTTCAATTCTTACTCAATGTAAATGTTACTTAATTTCCCTTTGTGGATAAACCAAAAAAACAGTGTCATCAACTCAAAATGAAACTACGTCAAACAAAAGTACTTAACCACATCTTTCGTGTCAGTCATAAGTGTCTGTAAACGTAATCATTTTCAGAGGAACAATGCCAGTTAAAAGAGTTCAAGAATGCACGATGAATTTATTCTCTGAGTGTTGAACTTTTCCAAAAAGATCATATCATTTCACATCACACGATTAGTGACATCCTCGAAAAATGTGGTTGTTCCTTTTCAGAGGAGATAAATGCAGCTTGCATTTCAATTCGATCTCGAATTCTTGACGGCCAATGGGAAGTGGAAGGTGGGTCAAATGTCGTTCATCAGTAATAGAAGTTCATATTATATTGTGGCAGGTCCCCAAGGTCCGCACCATACGTGTTAACGGGTCCACTCAGCCATCGGGCGGATCTGACTCTGGGGTCGACTTTGGCACGTCCTGTCAGCCTGTCAGTGTTTTCATCAGCGGGAGATATTGGGGCGGCTTTTTGCTCGTGGGAGGGCAATAATTTGACCAGTAGGTATTTGCCTTCACTGAGGCGTGCTCCCAAAAGGATGGTGACCACGCAAGACATAAAGAACCACAACTTTGAAGCCACCATATGGTGATAGTATTTACTGGTTTCTCGGAGTAGGTCTATGTACCTACGTATCTACGTCGGTATGGTCTTGAAACCGTGAGATGGTCTCCTATGTCAGGGAAGGAGAGGTACGCAAGTTTCTGTCTTGCCTGGGCTCGAGATGAGTTCCTCTGAGGAAATGAACTCCGTTGGGATTGAGCGAAAAAGTACGCCTAAGAGGATACGACGAGGTCGAATGAAAGGAGAAGAGAAATAGGAGAACTTGGAGAACGAAGGGCGTTGGACCGGAGGGAACAACGACGTCTTCGACGGCGGTGTTCAAGTTAACGTTTACAAGTCGTTTGTCATGATTAACATAGGAGCTGATTTATGGCTGGCTTTCCACTTGGAAATTATGCCTACGCTTTCTACAGTATATAAATACTTTCGGGCTCGGGCAAACACATAGCCAAGTAAACGTGGTCCCCAAGACGACATTTGCCTTGAATTGTGGCTTACTTAGAAGTAGAACCTCCTTATTTCCCGTTTACATTACTCCATGGTTTCAATTCACAAAGAACTTTGTAGGCTATTAAACAAATTGAGAGTCGATGACTTTAGTGTCAGCTTGAGGAGCATTAATGAGTGCTTTCAATTTACTTGAATGATGATGATTGAGGGTTTCAAAGGCGAGACTTTCCTTTGCACGAACACTAGCTTCAAAGTTGTCTTTCAATGTTTACTTGGGTAAAGGCCATGGTAAAAAAAAAACTTTTTTCCCCAAAAAGTTCTCCATTTTCGAGGTAAACGGAACAAAAAAATCTCTGGTTTAGTTCCCTTCTAACTTTTGGAACGATATTGGACAATCGTGGACCACAACGTAAATGATGTTCCTGCCCTCCGAGGACAATGACTCAACAAACAATCAGCTGCAACTAGCCATTTTTTATCAAATTTCACAAACAACTAACTTTTTTTCATTCAATGAAGAACAACCCCAATTTGGTATAAATAATCCGTAAATCAAGTCCTCCGTAAGTGGCCGAAGTGTCGCTTTGGTAATTCAAACCCGACAAATATTTTGAGCCCGCCAACACCGAGGCTAAGAGAATTCTAATTATTCATTGAATCTTCCCCCTACGAAGTGTTTGTTTGAATTTGATTATGCTCAAACAGAGCTTCCTGTAGAGGAAATACATCCCACACCGTCTATTCTCACAGACAATTTACGAGCGTGCCCTGCCAACACTCGAGGAGAGAAGGCCAATGCTATGAAATGCTCATGTTTCAAAATGTAATCTGAAAATGACATCAAGAAACATTCATTGTTCCATTTAGCATCGTGACATTTTGGGTGAGTGTGAAAACTTTGCACCGGTGAGGGACGAATTAGTGCGTTGATTAATTGGGGGAAAATTAAAATCCAAGATCAGCAAGAGTCTCCCACCTCAAGAATGCGGCAAATGATCCTAGGATTAAGCTCTCATGCAACATCCCAACGGAGTTGTGAAGAGGGTAAAGGGGAATCTGAGAAAAGGGCGGCTCAATGGGCACCCTTTCCGTTAAAGGATTTTGAAGCCATTAGGGAGGTGTCCAGGTCAATGGTTTTGCCACACCAAAAGGTAGATAGAACTTGGCACGTTTGCTTTGGATTAACTAGGAAAAGACAATAAATTTCCCCAGACTTGCCCGGGTATCTCTTTGGAACAGCTCTTCGTTCGAAGCGTTCCTAAAGAAAAAAGGCATGACTCAATTGGAAGGTAGGTCTACGTTGTTAAGCAGCGTCTCCTCTTTGTCCGTGTTAGTGCTCCATACATACATACGGACGGACGGACGGACGGACGGACTGTACGTGAGCACCAAAGCTTGCTTGGCTAAAGTCGTCAAATCTGGGTTGTGCGTGGCGCTTATTTTAATGCTTGGCATTTGCTCTTTTTAAAATTCATAGCGTGTTCCATTTCCTTGGGTGGAACAACCCGATCGAGAGCGCGTATTTTGACATCGCATTCGTTCTGCTTCGAGGCTTGCTCTCGCCTAAAATCCGGATGAGTTTGATGATGTGGCTAATCCACCCCGAGTGTCCCAAGGGACCACCAAAACCGGCCGTAAATTCTCATTTGAAACCTGATGAATGACAATGTTTTTTCAAACCATCCAGTGTGAAAATACAGGGAGAACGAAGACTTTCTGTTGGTGACGCATCCACTGTAGCTCAATTTGTAGTTGATCCTCGCTAGAGGGAAAGGATTTGAATGGCCTTGCTCTTTAAAATAAGCATTATGGCAAGAAGCTCTAGAACGTCACTCCTTGACTCGATTCAAAATCTTGTGGTAATCAAATAGATCAACAAACGGGCAGCTGTCAGTGGACCCTTCCTATTTCTGTTCGTGGCCCAATGGTCCATATTCTTGATAACTCGTTGAACTACTTCCAATGTGGGCGTAGTACTGCACACATGAATTTGCTTGTTCAGAGGCAAAATCATGAAGAGAATCTTCTCATCATCGTACGAAACGAGAAGTCTTTCACATGCAATGATTGTCATTTAAATGGAGGGAGATGACGAAGAAAGACCTCAAGGAAGTTGGCCTTCGGACTCGCCCAGGAGAAGAAGGCTTTTGAAGGTTTTTCAAGATAAACATGGAAGACGCCTTGCTTTGAGTCCACATTTCCATTCTTAAGTAGTCACATCCCAAAGGAGAGAAGAAGGCCTACATTGTATTTATTCTCGGAAGAACTAGAACGACGATGCAAGGAACACCGGCTAGCCCACGCCCTGCACTATCCAACTCTGCTTCACTACATTCAAGTGAGCGAAGTGCAAAATTCCTCCTCTCCCTTTGCGATTCTCGATCTATTTCGTTCACTTCTTGACTTTGCTCGTGATGTCCTGGGATGGCGAAAACAATAAAAAGACCCCATGAGATGGGCACTAACATATATTACGCAAAATTCTCTATTCATGCTCATTGCCATTCTTTCTTGATCGTTCGAAATGTATTTTCAAGCAATCTTTTTCACTCTGATCTTGTCCCTGGCATACGGCCACTCCAAACACCGTTTAATGACAAATATTTCTCGTACCTGGAATGGAAATGGAACGGGAGTAAATAAAGAGAATTGGCCTCACCCTGTTTGACTTCAAAAAGGAATAATATTATACAAAACGATGGCTAACGTTAAAAATGCACGGAAGTGACTTAACGCGAGAAAAGTTACTAGAATTTCGATCCTGTCAATCTTCTTGATATGCCAAGTTAGTCTGACGGGTAGTTGGAGAACTAGCCCCAAAGCAAAAGAAGGAAGGAACACGACTGCAAGAGGGAGAACATGAGGACCAAGAAGAAGTTGTGCGATGCCAAAACTTTTTATTCTCTACAAAATGGGAATGGGCTATTTGAGCACACGTACCCACGAAATAGCACAGACCATTGCCTAGTCTACAATGTTTACAGAAAGACTTCTTTGAATCAGTCGCTTTTTGAAGGTGCCAATTCGCCTTTTAGAATATTTTCTTTTGTTGGAACGTGCTAAGGTCGGACAGGACAAACGACGTCGGAAATCACATCTTCCAATTTTTTCCAAAACGCAGGATCTTGTCCATATCAGATTGATTTTCCGTCTGGGTGTAAGGTCCTGGTGGAGAATCGAACCGGAGAGCTCTTTCACTTTAGAAAACTGCGCTAACCACTACACTACGTATACTCCCTGGAGAATTTGTTTGATCCCGATAGACCTTTGTGATAAGGACAGGCTTCATTTTCCTGGTTAATCTATAGACTGGAATGTTCCAAGAAGTCCACTGATATGCTGCCCTCCCTTCATATTCGTGAACCTTCCCAGTCGTTAGGGTAAACGGGACTAGATTTGAGGTAGTATGTGCACATGTACGAATGTGGAGAATGAGTGAACCAGAATCCGAAGGAAAAGCTCAGCAAAAAGCCAAGAGATGGCGAGGAAACCAAAGCTCGGAGGTAAACTAATGTTCCACGAGCTCTTCGATAGGTAGACACTAAATGTGCATTACGAAAGGGACTTCCTTTTTCAATCTTGTTCCCAGCACTTTGACCCAAACCCCCTCCTCATCTTCTCGTCTTCGTCCCCGCGTTTCACTATCCCTTGATGCTCAACAAGGGACCCATAATCGGGCGGAGAGTTCTGTGTGTTGCTGGTGGCTTTCGTAAAGTGAACAAGGACATCTTTCCCAAGATGAGGGTTGAAAGCCAACCCATGGACCAGCCACTATACTAGATCTGACGACGACGAGAAGATGTCCCAAAATTTTCGGAACATTAAGTTATCATGTTGAAAAGTTGGCCAAGAAAGGAAAGATAGCTCTCTGGTTGGTTTGGCCCGAGAGCCGTTTCACCTTTAAAAGAGACCTATCCAATATGATCCACCTTGTTTGGTCGTTATATCTAGCTCTTCACATTTATAACCTGACATAAACAATGGTTATTCGAGCATGCATGTGAAACAAAAATGCAGAAATTCTGACCAAGGAAACGACCTTTGACACGTCTAAAAAGGCTCTTCAAAATACACGGATAGCGAGTGAGCGACGCCTGTGTGATTCTCTTAATAAGTCCATAAGTGGCGAGAATTCGAAGAAGGCGAGTAGTGCACTACATACAATGTATATAGAACCGAGAGAGTGTGAGTGTGCACTAAGTTGAGGTGAGAGTGGAGGATGGAAAGAGAGAAGGGGAGAAAGAGAGAAAGGGAGAAAGAGAGTTGGAACGAACTCGAGTGGCAAATGGGAGAGGCGTCTTCTTTTCTCAACTCGTTAAAACTTAAAGTGAACTACAGAATGCAGCATGTGGAATATGAGAACCAAGACAAAGAGAAAGAGATAGGAAATCATTCCTGTGGTATCCAGGAGAAACGGCGAACCTCCGTACGTCCACATCGCTTTTTGAATGGTTGGTGGAATAAGGAGACAGAGGACTCTTCAGTCACAAGGGGAAAGTCCTATCATAAATCATTTGGAGGAAAAAGATAGGCTCAATGACTCCTCTCTCTCTCTCTCTTTCTCATTCCCTTTTGCTGTCGGTGCTGTTCGCTTAAAATGCTCCACATATGCTCCCAGCTGACTAGTGCATAACAAGTAGGCTCCTAAAGTCCCGAAGAATTTGAAATTCTCTAAAAATGATGAAGAAGGAGCTGCTTCCTCATATTCGAAATCCCCCTCCAGATGTTATCCATCTCTTGAGGGCTGGCAGGCTCAAAACAAACACATTCCAAGAAGGAGCCCGTGCATCTGTTCCCTCTTCACCGGTTCCAACCAGAGCCACAGCCTGTCCCATCACCAACCGCCGTGGGATCCACTTCATTTCTGAGTCTTTCTACTATAGGATACGAGGCACTGACTGAGCTTGGACTTGAGGAATGAGCCGTCGCTCTTCCCCTTCACAGACTATTAAAACTTCAACTTTTCCCTACTGGTCTCCCGGACTGAGGAATAAAATTCGCTTCACTGGAATGTATGGTGGGCTCCTTCCCCACTGGCTAGTGCGGCTCCATCTACTACGACTACTAGCATTAAATTAGATTCCAAAGCGTTCTAAGGACGAGGGTCTATTTCAAATTAATCACTCGTAAGTTTTCGTGGTGGAAGTCTTTTCCCCCCAGTTTTGGGCCATGGTGGTTAAAGCCTACCCCTGAACCTGATGGGGAACAACAGACCTCGAGGCGATGTACGTACAACTACAGTTTTCTGCACTGTCGATGGCTTTGAATTTTTGGGAAGACACAAGTGGAACTTTTCTCGTTGGCGAAAATGTTAAATGGATAGGCTAGGAAATTACCCGGTTTACCACGCTCAGTCTCCTCTTTCCTTCCTTTTTCTTTGCCTGAAGTTGTTCTCGTTTGAATGGATGGCGTTGGCGGGAGGAAAGCAGACGACCAGTTGGTTGTAATGGTTTGAATAGGAAGGGTGTCAGAAATCGTTCCCAACTTTGGCACAATGCCCCATAACTTCAACTGGGAATGGTTCCATTGCGACAGATGATGTCTAAAGAGCTGAAACCTGCCATATCTCAAGTTTCTGGGCACACGGTTCCGTCCCTGTCACTGCAAATGATCCAACTACTTTAGCTACAGTGCCTAATAATGATAACCTTGCCTCGATCGCTTGCATGTTGTGTTCCCATGCAGTATCAATTAATTAGCATTGCCTCGTCCGTCCGTCCGTCCGTCCGTTCGTTTGTATTTACTGTTCTCGTGGGATAGGCAGCCCGGTTCCACGAGGTCAGTGGGCAGCTCCTCTGATCCCTTTCGGCATTACAATATGGTCATCCATATCCCCGCCCCCCCTTTCACTCTCCTGATTATAGATGTGGAGGCTTTTGGCTCTAATTAGCAAGCAGGTTGGAACCACAGCTCACAGCCTTGTACCACGTATATCAGGGTTAGACTGACCCATAACCCAAGACCGACCGATCTCCACGAACAACGGTCAGACGCGGATCCATTTTGACATCATTATCAAGGGCCTTTTCTTCCTACCTTTTTGGATCATTCTTGTACAGGGCAATCGACCGTTTCAATCAACCTTGATGTTCTCTATTCCACGCGTATAGTGTTTCCAAAGATTGTTCCTGTGTTTAAGTTTCGAAACTGAAGACTTGTTGGTCAAGATAAGAAAAAAGAAATTGCAGCCAGTCTTCCTGCACGCTCAGTTAAACATAAATTGATGGCCAGTCCTTAGTGAACGTAGCCTTTCCAATAACCTTTGGTTCGTTAACTTTATAGCCCATCGTTTGAATATTTCCCTTCATGATTGTAATGAATGTTTATGGATATCATAGAGTGTGCGCATATGTACCATAGACACAATCTGTTGCAGAGCTTACATAATCTGAATGAAGGATGTTGAGAGAAAGCCCAAGAGCGACAGAGAAAACCTCAACTGGTTGGAGGAATAAATCAATATGGAAATGAAAACATCAAACAATGCCGATCGAACCTCAAGCTTTCAGGGATTTTGAAACAGATTAAGTGCGACCGACTCCAGGAAACCAGCTGAAAGCTCACCCAACCTCAATCGTGGAATAATTTCTCTTTGCCCATAGTGAAATGCTGATTTGAAACAAAAGAGCTCGGGAAGAGAAGAGCTCGATTACTCGGCCAAGATGGCCCCTATCTATTCTTGCTCCTTCAACATCCAACTGATCTATTGGCAATCATCGTAAGTGAATCGGAAATCAATTGTGCAGCACTATTATTTACCTCCATTCCTGATGTGGACACAGGGTGCGGCAAAAGACTCCTCACGGTCATACCGGGTGGAATTCCCCCTGGAAACCCTGCAATCATGGCTCCTGTTACGGGCGGAAGAAATTGTGCAGAATTCAACATAGTCACGATTACCAAACACTGAATGTCCTTTGAAGGTGCACTTTTGGGTAAAACCACTAAATCCAATCGAAGACCTGTCACAAAATTTGGCCACTTTTGGCTCACTTGAAGGAAACGGACGGCAAACTTACGCTCATGAATTGAGCGGTGTCAGAATCAATTTCAATGTTCGTGGAACATTTATCCTTGACTGCAAATGTTTTGGTTGGGCTCCGGAGGAATTACAAGGCTTTCAATGCTTCGCTAGAAATAACCCGCCCATGGGTGAGTCAGTCGCAATTCTTGTTGTGAAACACGTTTGCTTCGTTTTTTACTTCAAAAGTTGCCACGAAAACGACAATCCTCATAACTGGATAACTTTTGGGAACGATCAATAAATTTGATAGCTAGATTGGCTTCCCAGTCCCGAAAAAGCCTTCCGTCAACAAAAGGCGCAAGTTTGCCTTCGTAACAACTGACCACCAAATAAAGGATCCGATCGATGACACTATAGTTATTTATCAACTAGGGCTCGGCAGAAACACATTTTGACCGATGAATTCACTTTTACTGGTTGGAAACTTGTTGGTCAAAGTCCACGATGATTTGCTCGAGATCACACTTTCAGTTTGTGTGTTTAGGATCCAAGATCATAACAAACTAAAGTCTCTCCTCGTCTGTCTTTCTTTTGGTGTTCTCCCTCCTTTACTCATTGACAGAGGGGAAGGGAAAGAAGAAGAGGCGAAGGAAGAGGAAAAAGAGGAGGAGGAGAAGGAGACGAAGAAGAACAAGAAGAAGACCGGAGGCTTGCAACACCACTACCACAACTAGGAACACCAACAACAACGCCACCACCACCCACTATCACCACTTGTCGAGTGTTGAGCCTTTGCTGTTCCCTCTATACATACGTTCAAAGCCTCGTTGCATGGAGCTAAAGTTCAGGCAAAAACCCGAACTCTCAGAAGTAGCACGATATTCTTCGTTATTCGCTTCTTTCGTCCAAAAGGCCAGGATCCTCGGTTCCACTACATGTGTATACTCATACTCACAAACAGAGCTCGCACGATGTGCATGCACTAGAGTATAGTAGTATACAGTAGTACATAGAGTAGTCGGCAAGACGGAAGAGAAGATCGGGGGAATAATGCCCCCTTTTCAATTGGGCGACGCCAGATCTTTTCTCGTAGATGTCTTCTATAAGCTAAGGATGGAGACAAAGAAACCGGTCGTCGAGAGAGGAATATCTCTCATCTTGAAGGTCCAATTGCTCGCTCCAGTTTGGAAGAGTGTCTGTGCAAATAATTCTCACTTCAATCAACTGGGTCCTGGAGTTTCTCGTTCCTTTCGCAAATTTGCCATGTCGGCATTTGCAATGATCTCCAACAGCCTTTACTGATCTCTGGGCCCATTGACCCAAATGAATGAGCACTAAATCATTAAGTCAATTTGATCCCGCATGCGGTAGATCATTTGGAGTTTGAGGTCTTGGGAGAGCTGTCGTACATTAGGAAGATTGGGATGGAAATTGATGTTTGTGATTCAATCCCTGCAAACTGCCCATATCTTACTTGAGCACAACGTACATCCACATCTCGCTCGCGTTTCCAGACAAGTTGGGTCCCTCTTTCCTACTCCCTTTCTATCGTTTTTTTTCTATCGTTCGCTTCTGGACTGTTTGCTTCATGTGAGGGAAAAGCACTCAAATGTGGGAGGGAATAATTTTTCATCATTTCAGATCTCTTGATGAACACTCGAAAGCATCATATCAACTGACACACGCGGACCAACTAGCTCAGTGAGTCCAAAATGGATTACAAATCCCAGTCAATCCGAAGGGATAGCTTGAGCTGCTCCGAAAAGTCTCCACTGAGAGGAAACAATTTTAAGACCAGCAGCAACATCCCTTAAGTAAGGGGAAAAGGCAGAAGCTTTTTGCATGCAGATGAAAGGAGGCTCCCAAAATGACCATGATTGTGCTCGAGGCTGGTTGTTTATCATTATCAAGTCCATGTTCCAAGGCGTACCATTCATCTGTCCTTTGGCAACCATCCCCAGTACCACTGCCACATTGAACATACGTCGAGTGATGCGTGTCTCGGCTTTGCTCCTACTACTACTACAACGAACCAAGAAGAATAGTAGTGGCTCCTGGCGTGGGTTGAGCATCCTTGTCGTAAACAACCGTTCGGTGGGTGAGCAAAGCCCACATGCTTGATGGAAGATTCAAGCAAAACTTATGAAGATTAATGATTTCACTTAACTAATTTTAGGTACTGCTGGATAGAGTTTCGCGTTCCCTCCTAATAGGTATGTAAACAAGTGTGCACCGATTGCGCATGAAACGTATGTATGTACGAATAGTACAATACCCAGTACTAATAGAAGCGTAGACCAGAGCCCTAAATCGTTTCCCTGTTTACGGCCAATCCCCATGTGGATTCGTCGAGCTATCAAGTATTCATATGCACCCAGCAGCATCTTACCCGAGCCATTACAATCATTCCCTCTCGTGAATATTTAAGATGAGCAATCCGACATCGCAACCACAAAGCCCCAACGACCTCAATCATAAATGTGTCCAATGTGGTACAATTGGGATTGTTGCTGGAACATACAGTGCTCTTTTTACAATCCTGAAGAGCTAAAGTGCTTTCTGTACCGTACAGTAGATCGAAGTGTCTAACAAGAAAGGCTCATATACCAACGCTTGGTCCACTGTCTTGGACCAAGGTTCCTCGATGTCATAACTAGATTGTCTTGAAAGCTTTTTGCTCTGCCAACTTATTACCCGTCAATCAAAAGAAGTTTTACTACCTCGGTAGGAGGATCTACGTACAGTAGGAGGAGAAGAGGAGGGAACAGCCCATTGAATGCCTTCCCTGTGCTCTTCGTAAGCTAGCCAAGAAGTCTGCATTCGTCCACTCACATGAGTAATCCAACGTAATAGGTTCTCATTCAATGCATGCTCTTGGCCAAAAGCATTCAACAGATATATTGGAATGTCTTTGGAGCGGCGGCCTTTCTCTTGTTAGTGGATAACAGCTCAAATATGGTGCTTCTCTGATATGGAACACAACGACACCTACCACTCAAGTGAACCGAGCAAGCATTGACCAGACATGGAGCATATGTTCTGATATGTTTATCATGGCATGTGTGTACGCTACTCTACGGATGAAGGCGCACTTCATGTGAAACGAGCTTCTGGAAAAGATGTCCATGATCGCATTGGGTCAAAACGTCAGTTCCACGGAATAATCCTTTGGACGCAAGGTAAAAAACAATATCGGAATGCATTCTTTCTGTACTTGAGCATGCAAACCGCTATTGGCTCCACAGAGTGAGAAGGGTGGTCTGTTCGGATCAGCTCATGTTGTTTTAACATCCCCCCCCCCAGAGTATGTTTTGTCTTCACTATGAGTAGATGTTGCTTGGGTGGAACCAAGTCGTGCCTTGATTATGTGCAATAGATTGCGGGCTCACAATTGTTCCCAAGATCACTCAGCTTCATCACCACGACATCACGGAACGTGGTCTTTTTGCTTGACTACACACATAGACCCAAAGAGCCATTGGTTGTTGGTGGTTTGTCGCCTTTGCTTCGCTCTTGTCATGGCACATTTCCAGGCCTTTGTTCCATTCACTGTGGTGAAATAGTGGAAGAAGGAGCGCGGAAGGATAAGACGAAGGCGAACGAAGGACCCTTTTGGAAGGGAGCCTAACCCCCTCGAAAAAGCTCATTGTTTTGGTTGACGTTCCATAAAGCCCCCTCGTTCCCCACGGCTAGACATTTCTTTGAGGTCTTTCCTCATCGGCCACACATGTGGGAGGAGTGCTCCAGTTCCTGTTGAATGTGACCCTTGGCCGAGCCAACCGGCACGACAACGGTTATACATTCTTCCACTAGCTCTTCTTATTCCTCTAATTTGACTATTCTCTCAACTTTTCTCAAGATAAGTGCGTAAAACACCTTGAGTGTTGACTATTCCATGTGCCAAGGTGCTGTAAAATGTCTTAGGAACGGTGAATGGCTTTCATGCTTTCACATAATTGAGGATCCCAATTTCAAAAATTTCAACAAGACTTATGGGATCTTCTCACGCCTTGGGACATTGTCCCAGGGAGGTCTGTCGCTCTCTACTGCCCTGTTTTTTTGTATGTTATTATTGTCGCCTGTAGTATCCTGTGTGCCCTGGTGGGTTAGCTCATTCTTTCACTCTCCTCGCTCTCTTTCTGTTTCTTCTTTATTTTTCGTCCCTCTCTCTCTCTCTCGCTCGCTACACTATCCGAACATGTTCCACTTCAGTCTGAACAAGAGAGTAAAGCAATAGAACCTCACATTCTGACACTAATGCACTTACTTAGAATCTTGCTGAAAAGACATTTTGCATTGCCAAGCTGCGTATCCCGAAGAGAGATAGTAGATACCACCAGAGTAGTAACAGCAATAGCAGCAGCAACAGTTCCAACGACCCGTTCCACACTATATAGCACTACCATGGTGGCCATGGCCGGGTGGTACAATGGAATTTGGAACAAACTCTGTCGTGACTAACCCATTCAGGGGAGAGGCAAAGCGAAGGGATCCATTGGATGATGATGATGATGATGATCTTTTAGGAGAACTCCTCTCCGCAGAAGACAGTTGAGAGTTTATGGCCCAATCGCATTAGGGAAGGATGATTTCAAAGCATCATGTCAGAAAGCCCGATCTTGACGTCGTCGTCTTGGTGGGTTTGAAAATCTTCTGACTGGTCTCAAGTGAGGATTAGGGTGACGAGAGACTCCACAGCTTAAATTCAACACAGACCATTGGCCACTGCGAACATTTGGAGTCTTTCGCATGTGCCTACGTACATATCCCCCTGGACTGGAGATTTGAATATATGAATTCAGCTTGTGCAAAACCAACAACTACAAGAATTGGATGAATGCAATTGTTCTCAAACTAGGGGATCAGTGGGACAATTTAAATGCAAAACAGGCCCAAGGAGTGGCTGGACGATTCCAGCAGTCCACCAACCATTCTGAGCTCCGCATGTACTGCATACAGGGGGAGAAAAATGATGGAATTTTCGGTGAGCCACCACAAAAGAATGTACCCGAAAAAATTGTCAATGATGGAGACCGAACCATTTTTTCTTGTCAAAAAATACTCGCTCAAATAAAGCTCTGTAAACAGAGAGACCTTTACACAATGTACCCAAAAACGATGCTTTCCAAAGAAGATCCATTATCATTATTATCCTCCCTTTGAAGGTTGAAACAAAAGCCTGACAAAATGGGATTCTCAAGAAACAAGTGAGACTCTCTTTTCAAGGAGTGTTTCACGCGCACTCGCAGACAACAAACACATTGCTGCTACTACGTATAGGAAAAACTTCGTAGAATAATATTCTTGAGGATGTGATCGAGATGCCATTGTGAGTTTGGAACAAAAAAAATCGATCTCATCCATGGGGTCTTTCCCCCCTCTGCACATGTTGAATTGATTATCCGTCATTTGGCCAAACGCCTTGGAAATGGTTTTCATGGAGGAATTGGAGGTGTCTTTTTGGTACGAGAGAAAATAGAAATCTTCACTTTTTCGAGCCTGGCAAAATGGATTTCTTCCTCGGACCTCCCGTCCTCCAATCACTCGTTTTGAAAGAGAGCAGATTTTTTTTTCGCTTCCACCCAATCTAGTTATGGTGTGCCTAGATCCATTATGAAAGAACGGGAACTAGAGAACTCGAGAATTGCCAATTGTTTACTTTGGCAGATCCTTGTATGTATCCTGAATGAATAGGACCCGTGCAAGTCTTTGGCACGCTCGATGCCGTGCAGTTTGATGTTATGGTGACTACTAAATGCAGTACGTATCTAGATAGACCTGAGAAGTATTCCGGTTATATTGGCCTGACCAGTTAGTATATATTGGACCTCGAACCAATGGCAAGAAGGCGCCCCCTGCGCTTTCAAGAGGTCGAAAGTGATGCTGTTCCATGAAGAGAAACTTTCTTCCCCGTTGTTCCTCTCTTTTCCGTTCTTGGATTTCCATTGTTCGCCCTTTTCAATGGGAACTCGGGAGTCTCGAGTAGAGTCCAGAGACCCAAAGGCAGAATGAAACAAAATTATTTCCGATCGATCAATGCCAATGGAACAGAAAAAATGGAACAATTGGGGGCAAAAACTTTTGCCTCGGCACTCCTTCTTCCTTTCTCTTTGGCAGTGGAGCCCTCTCAATTCCTCTGGCGGAAGGTGACGACAGGAGGAAAGAGCCTTTTCTCACCACAAGACTCGTGTGTTCGTACGTGGTAGTCCTCGCTTCATCCAGGGATCGAAGAAGTTCCAGCGCATAAACAGATGATATCGGCCATTCGGGCAAGATTTGAACCTGGCCCTAGTCTAGGCCGAGGCCAGGATTGCTCTCTTGGGGAAATTCCTTCTCAGTTACAATAGAAAGTAGGTTTTAATGTTTGGCTGGAGCCTGCGACGGAATTTCCGCCATCAAGGATCTGCACAGACAAGGATCGTGATTGATGTCCCCTTCTCGTCTTCTCACACAAAATGAGCAATATCACCCGCTCGGAAAAGAACCTCACAAGATCAAAGATCCCTCTTCCACGGCCATTCAAAGAGCGTCAACAAGACAGCACCAAATACTACACACAGGCATGGAGTATTTCTACCAGCTTTGTGATAAAGCCTTCGTTTGACTCGAGAAGGAAGTCCAATTCAATCAAATATCACAGTCGCGAGGTCCTAAGAAGTGCATGTGGGCCAGGAATCCCAGGATCCCTGGACACGAAATGCGAGGAGGAGCCAAGGCGTAGGGAGAAGCACTGACAAATTAGTCGCAGTTCCGTCGTGCATTAAACGAAACGCATGCTTCATTTTAGAACAAGTTTCGAGTCAAGAAAT
>NC_081440.1:5737489-5753575 GCF_007210705.1 Tigriopus californicus | reverse complement strand
TTCCGTCGTGCATTAAACGAAACGCATGCTTCATTTTAGAACAAGTTTCGAGTCAAGAAATACGTAGCGAAGCCACCAAAACTCGTCCAACTGTCACGCTGACAGATTTGGAATTGTTTTTTAATTCCAAGAAAGACTAAGAATTTCTGCATGGGAGGATAGCTTCCTCCACCGGAAGAAGGGGATAGTCGAGAAAAGTTTTGTTTCCAACTTCCTTAGATCCTTCCACCACCATCGCCACCTCCCGTGCCTCCTCCGCCTCCTTATTCTCTTTCCCTCTCTTACTCTTTCGCCGTTTTGGCTTCCCTTTTCCAGCTTCCTAACGTGGCTAACTTTCAGGCTCTTGGGTTTCGTTTGACTAAATGGTGCATTCTCCTTGTCATCGCTGATGAACACTGATCTGTTTATCAGAAGTTGGAAAAAATACTAGCGCCAGGGCTTTTCCCTTGCTCTCAGTCATAGATTTGATACGGAATAACAGCCGTCTAAAATCAATCAGTCCATGTTATAAAATCTTCAGTTGTCAGGGAAAGTTGCCTTTTTTCAAGCAAGACCGCAAATCCCCTCATACCATGAATAGTGGACACCCTGTGAAATCTATAAGCCAAGAGAACGGATAGTTCCGTTTTGATGAAAATTTTGTTCCAGGAAGGCTTGACTAATCTTGATCCTTTTGAGTTCCGAATGAGAGGAATGGATTTGAAAACTTCTCTAGTAACAGGAAGAAGCCCAATCGATTGAGTAGGGACCGATCGAGGCGAGTTGCGAATCCTCTCTCTCCTTTGCATTTGCAATTTCCATTCATTTTCGGAATATCTTTCTCCCGCGGAGATAAGAGCTCTTAAGAAAACTCATCGAGGAAAAAAAATCTCCGTTCAAGGGATTTGGCTCCGCCATGTGATTGAAATCATTCCGAGATTCAAAAGAAAAAAAGCAGTCATTTGCAAGAAGTATTTCGGCAACGGAGTGAGAGAAGCCAAAGCCCTCTTAACATACCTGAAAACGAATCAAATCGATTTGTAACTCGACCATCAGTCTGTATAGTGCCTACACCAACACGCTTGTGAACCCTAAACAAAAAGACATCTCACTCATGAAATATAAAGTTGGAGATTTTAATAACATCTGTTTGACCATCCGCGAGAGTTGTAACAATTAGCGGGTTTTTTGAGGTCACACTTTCTATATTCAGTTTATGGTTGTTGTGTCACCACAGAAACATGCTTTATTAAGCACGTCACGGGCGATTGGTTGGTTGGTTATTGAGGTTGCCACGAGATAAATCACCAGTGCATTGTCGAGTATGCCAAGGAGGAAGCAAGTGAGGATCTCAAGTCACGACTTCATCGGTTAAGGAGCTTCTTCACAGCCCTCACCACCACCTCGATTTGAGGTGTGGCATTGTACTCACAACTCTTGGCATAAGGCATGGGTACATCCGCCCCCGAGCAACGAACAGCCGGTGCATCAAGGTAATGGAATGCGGGTCCCTCCATGACTTGAGACAGGACTTCAGCGCCCACCCCATGTTGGGGCCAACCTCCTAAAATGATGGATGGAAACAGAGCAATAAAAAAATCTGGGGAACTTCAACCCAACGCATGGGTGGGTTCTGCTGACCTTCAACGCTGAGAAGATGGTTGGTCTTCTTGATGCTGTCGTTGACTGTATCAATATCGAGTGGCCGGATGGAGCGCAAGTTGACTACCTCAGCACTGATTCCTTCTTTGGCTAAAGCTTCGGCCGCACCCATGGCAAAGTGCACTCCAATCGAATGAGCCACTAAAGTAATATCCTTGCCCTCTTTCTGGATCTTGGCCTTGCCAATGGGCGAGACGAAATCCTTTTCCATGACCTTGTCGTTCACATCAAAGGACGTGCCGTACAGGAGTTCATTCTCCAAGAACACAATCGGATCTGGATCCCGAATGGCGGCCTAAATATGACCAATATACTTTGTTATCAGAACCAGAAAAACCAAGGCACAACTCAACTGACACGTGGATAGCCATCACACACCTTGAGAAGACCTTTACAATCTTCGGAATCGTACGGACTGATAACCTTCAACCCCGGACAGTTGGCATACCATGCGGCGAAGCATTGAGAATGTTGGGCAGCCACGCCCATGGCAGCGCCATTGGGTCCGCGGAACACAATGGGCACATTGACTTTGCCACCCGACATGTAGAAGGTTTTGGCGGCAGAATTGATGACTTGATCAATGGCTTGCATGGAGAAGTTGAAGGTCATGAACTCGACCACGGGTCGGAGACCGTGAAAGGCCGCACCCACGGCCAAACCCGTGAACCCAGCTTCTGTGATGGGCGTGTCATAAATCCTGGAGTCTGAGTATTTCTTCCACAAACCACGAGACACCTACAGGTAATCATCGGTTGCTAGGTTAATCTCTATTCTCTCAATACAAACTAAGCGAAAAAATAATCCGTCGTGGGCGGGTTGAGGAACAGGTGACGTAACTTTACTTTTAAATCTTGTTCTCTGAGTATTTCTTCCACAAACCACGAGACACCTACAGGTAATCATCGGTTGCTAGGTTAAACTCTATTCTCTCACTACAAACTAATTGAAAAAATAATCCGTCGTGGGCGGGTTGAGGAACAGGTGACGTAACTTTACTTTTAAATCTTGTTCTCCTGGTATTCATAACCACCCACTAAAACCAAATTTTGAATAACGAATGTTGGCTTAATTTGACTACATTAGGCCATTACATTCACCATCAGTAGGCCACGAGGAAAGAAAAGTAAGGGATTACGACTATGATCGTCATGAATGAAGCAATGCCGATCGACCATTTTCCCAGAAATGGATTTTCGTGGTTAATTCCATTGATCAAATATGCTTTGCGGTCCCAAAAGAAATCGCCTCCGAATAGTCCGCCACCCCCCTCGAGTTGTAGCTCCCCTGACTCAATCACCTTGTAAGCTCCATCGTATTGAGCCACTTCTTCTCCCATGAGGAAAACGCGCTCATCCCGTTCCAGCTCCTCATCCAGAGCCGCATTCAAGGCGTCTCTCACGGTCAAGGCCGCAGTCTGCGGGCTGGAAATGCTGAGATGACGGGCGTTCGACCCCTGGGCCCAGTTTGAGCGGGCCACACTCCGGAACACACTCCACTTCATCAAACCGTGAGCCATTTTCCACTGGGATGTCTGGACGTGGCTCGAGGAATTCCAAGACCTCCACAAAAAGATGAACGCAAAGCAGGTGATGATAGACTGGCCGATCCTCGACCTTAGATTAGGTCAGAGCCTTGGATTTCCCGCTAATTAGTGATGATGAACCTCATTTTGAAGCAACAAACACCTCGCATAGGAAAATTGTACTGATTGGCAGACAAAGAGAAGACTTTTTTGGGCAGTTTCCCACTACAAGTCAAGCCAAGGCAATGAATCCAGGTAGGGCAACTGGCTAGTATTGAACCAAAATGGCGTTCCTGAAGAGCAGAGAAGTGGGTCAGCTGATGCAAATAACAATGTCGATCGGCTGGCTTAGTGCTCACATGACGCGTGAGGTAGCGCCACCTGTCAAGCCCGAAATGTTACCCAACTTAGAGGTCGCCTCAAACGTAGCGGGAAATGGAGATGAAGGGAGATGGGCGGTTCAATTTTTTCGTATTCATTCGCAGCAGCAAAAGATGAAATCCAACATGGAGTTCAATCCACAGCAAAAATCACAGGATATCATGTCTAGAACATTCCCGCAACATTTATCGACGCAACATGATTGATCTTGAATGATATGAGGACCCGCCTCTGAATTTGTATGTTCCACTTGGTTGTTGATGGCTTGGTAGGAGTTCTGTTCGGCTTGATCAAAGATCAGACCCGTTTTGATAGGAACACTGGGCACAAGATAAATCTGGGGGCGTTTGAGCTCCATTTGACCACATAGAGAGCCTGGCAAAACAATGCCCAAGAGGTGTTCTTTGGAATGTGACAAGAACTCATGTATTGATCGGGAGAAAGTCAAGTCTCAATGACAGCTAAAAACGTGCTTTCGGCCTTCTGACGTGTCTCTCTTCCACGTGAAATTCGATATTGTGCCAAAAAGATGGTTGAGTGTCAACTTGAGCTGAACCATCCGTAACCAACGATGCCTAAGGGACCGAAAATCGGAATGGGGATCCTAATAAGGGCCCTTCATCATCATGATATCGCACTTCGCTCATGATATCGCCCTTCATCTGAGCACTTGGGCTAAGGTCGGGATGGATGCCTCAAAGTCGAGGTTGAAACCAGAGTGGTTATACTGACTCCAAAGGATCTTGTCCAAGCTTAAAATGAGTTATACATTTATCAGGAACAGGAGACTGAGCCTTAGAGTTGGATCAATATGCATCAAAGTGGGAAAAGCTCTGACATCTGACACTCGGGACGAGTTCTCTGTTGCATGTGCCTTACTCCATCCATGGTTTCCCTTTAGCTCGAGGCTTCAATCCCATTTCGAATCTCAGCATCGGTTAGAACCGCGAGCATCATCATCATCATCATCATCTTTGCCGTCAGCGGCATCATAATTTAAAGCAATTTCATGTTTGTTCCGTTCAAATCAAACGCTCGGCCTGTCAGGAATTTTGTCAGCATCACGGGCTTCTTCTTTTCTCGAATCAAGAACCACGCTAAAAGTGGACTGGCAGGCAGGTTTTCGCCTTTTGACTATATCTAAAGTACAGAACACACAAAAAACTGCACAAGGGAAATAGGTTACCTGGTCCCCAGTACATTTCTGCAATATCTTTAAAAGTTTCCTTTGAAGATCTGGGAGGGTACTCGAAACCATGATCTATCTTACTTTAAGAAACTGTGTTAAGCACTACGCCACATCTCCACCCTTAAGTTTTTACATTGTATGTTCAATAAAAATCCGGGAAACAAGAGTGCAAGACTTTTCTGTCATACTGTATTACTATTCTTACTTTCCGTCCTATTACTATTCTTACTTTCCGTCCTATTACTATTCTTAATTTCCGTCATATAACTATTCTTACTTTCCGTCCATTCTTGAAGAGGTTATCGCTCAGCTTCAATTCTTATGTTGTGAGAACTAGCAAATGGGAGCGAGCCAAGATCCTTGCGATCTTCCTTGATGAAGTGAAATTTGTCCGATATGTTTGTCGAAACAGGGTAATTTCCCAGACGACTGAATTGTTGAAACGTCAGCCTGAGCAAGGACCAGCCAAGAGTTATGGAAAGTTGGTTTGATTCTTTTTTTGCATTACTGCTATGGGGGATATCAGGCTACCATTGACCATGTTCAATGAAAGTGAAGACGGTATCGTAGATTGAATGAGCCGAAGCTTCATACACTTTCAATCGCACTGTGAAATGCGCCGAGACACGTACGCACATAAGAGGCCAAGTTCCATACTAACAACGCACCCCGTATTCTAAGAAAACGCCAAGAGAAATCTCCAACCAAAAGAGCGGGTATCAAATATGTAAGTGTTATCCGTAGAACCAGCGTCTGTTTCCTAGCGATCAATATGAAAAACCACTCGATGAGACTAGAACTGATCTCCTTTGATGACAGTCCGAGCCCCTCCATTTTGTGTCTCTTGATGCTGTCATCCCCAAAACCTATGGACGATGTCTTGCATCTGCCTGAAATACCCTCTCCGATCTCCCAATGAATCCGGTTCAACACAGCTTCTCAAAAGTACAGTATTGACCAGGTGTGTCTATAGCTCACTTGGTAAAGACAATACTCGCTGGCTTTGGAAACAGGTAGTTCAAGCACAAGATAAAGATACTATTTGAATGCAACGAACAACTGACCTACAATCACCAGTAGCACCCAAACTCATGGCAAAATAAGAAGTGCGATACGTCAACCATTGAGCAACAACTTGCAAGGTCGGACCAGAAATATTGACCCTTCCAGTTGCTCTGAGAACTGCATTATTAGTCTTGTTCAATCAAGGAATCAATGTGAAGGAGAAAAGGAGTTGAAGGCAATATGGTAACAATAAAATTTGGTGTTTAGCTTTAGCATAAGGATGTGACAGCTCGTCATTTGGGTCAGGAGGCTTGGAATGCATCACCGGCATGGCGTGGCTGTCACGGATCTGTGATCCTATCTGAATTGCCATGAGGACGAATTTAATGATTGCTGATTCTGAATGAATCTCCAACCCAGCAGACCAAGAGGAGGGGAGAAAGACGAAGACGAAAGAAAAAGAGAAACTTCAAACTTGACTCGAATCTCTTCAGTCTTCATGATCCACAGGGTTTTCTTATTCACTCACTCTGTGTAGTACAGTACTTGTATCGTGTACCTACCTATTGTACAAACAGCACATATAGTGTACTGAACGTGTGTGCATGTGTGTATGTCTCTCTTTTCCGTTCGTTCTTGAAAGTGCTGATCAAAAAATGTGTCATTTCCTCTCTTTCTGGTGGTGCAATAAAATTGAAATCATTCCCTGTCATGATGGAAAACAGAGATCAATTTGAACAGTTCATTGGGACTCATTAACAGCTTCAATCATAGTTTTTTTACGACCGTTGTAGAGGGCCATTTTCTTTCTGGCTTCCTCGCTCGAGATTAAACAGGAATCAAGACTTCCAAGTCGTCAGGAACTGCTCATTATTAGCCGCACTCCATCTATCCGATTGTGTGTATTTGTGTGCGTGTGTGTGTGTTGGTGGGTATGTAGAAATTGGCAGTGTGGAACTTGGGGGAGGTTCTTTGTTTGAAATTGGGGCATCATAAACCATTTCGGATCGTCCTTTCGTGACTTTCGCTTTGTCCGACGAGGACTCTTTGAGGATGCCTCCAAATTTCAGAAACCCGTCGCTGACATCCTTCATTCTTAGCACCACACATAATCTGGAGCAATTATTTTCTCATTCATTTGATTTATGGAAATGATCAGGACTTAATGGTCCAGCTAGCACCATGTTTGTTCAAGTCGAATAATCACCTCCAATTCTGGGCTCTCAGTTCGCAGTTTGTAGTTCCCAGTTCTCACAGCTAAGGATGCATGTCATAACTCAAATCAGAGAGGGAACTAAAAATATTCTTCTCACAGTGTAGACCTCCATCAGAATTGAACTAAGATTATTCATGGTTGTATTCAGTAGTGCTAACCACATTGTGCAATGAATTGCGTCTGCTGAAGTTTTTCCCCCGGATTTTTTTACTCAGCCTTTGAAAAAAAATCTACGGCACCAGATGAGAGTCGTACAATTTTATGCGGTGATAAAGATAGTGATCTATGAAATGAGCCTTTTAAACAGTCACATTTGTCGTCGTGGGCTCCAAAATCATCTCTTTAATTCCACGCTAAATCACAATTCTGACTAATATTTTTTCATACCACACAAAGCGACGGAAATTGCTCACTTTTTTGCGCAAGGACCGGAACCAAGGAGAGCTCTTTTTTGAGTCACCGACAAACATGCGATAATAGCCATGATTGGTCCCCGACAATAGCCAAATAGGATCCCTCCCAAACATTGCATGAGCGAACAAAACGACTTACCTAAAATAGAGGAAGAAATTGGTCAATTCGAAATTTACCCGTGGATAATGTCGTTTCCGACTTTCAACATTCATTAGAATCTGTCATATGGTCAATAACCTCTGCCAAGATAAGACGGGCAGGGCTGGTTGGGTGGTATGCCAAGCTTTCAATTAAAATGCAATATAAATCACTCCATGGGTGTTTAAGGGCGTGGCTAGCGATCAAGAGTCTCCAACCGATCTCTGGCCAAATCCACAAATGAAATTGTTTGTCTACATCTACATTTGATCTCACCAAGACTTCCCTTCATTCCAGTTGACAAACCATTTGCTGGACTTGACCCAATTATAAACAGGGTGACGTTGCTATGATTTGACAGTGTTGTTGGTCCATTTTGTGTGATCACGGTCATTCCAATTGGAAGTAATGAAGGTATTCCCTAAAATAGGATCCCCAAATTGGCCAATTCCTTTCCAACAAAAGAGGTGTGTCCGAAATATTCACCCATTTCCGACTCGATCCATTGAGTAATGTAAATTCCTTAGGCTAAACATAGTAGCTGTTCATAATTAGGAATTTTGGAATAATTATAATACATTTTTGGACTTGCTCTTATGCTGCAGATTAAAGAAGCTTAACCCTCGAAAATAATGTAGTTGGCTTGAGTTTGGCGTCTAAAAGAGGTCGCTCATCAAGTCGACTTAATGCCGTCCATCGCTCATGTACTCCAGTGTGGTACACTTCAGTGTACACTCTACATCATTAAAGAAGATCCCTGGATGATCAAGTGTCTGGAATGGCGTTGGAGTCTCCCAATGATTGCCCGAGATCCTTTGCGAGTTAAATGAGCCATGCCAAAAACCTCAATCAGGATCACCGAACCTTGCGCTTTGTTTGGCTTTGATCTCGAAAACGAGTACGAATACAAAGATCGCTTTCAAGTCACGATTTCTCGTATGACCTAAAAATTAGCCTCCGATCATCCCCGTCTCTTTTTTCCTCAAATCGAATGAACGAGTTTGTTTATTCACCAAGAACGAAAAGGCACTTCGAAGTAATGTCTTAACTCAAGGACGAGACTCTATTTAGGAAGATATTTGCCATTCATGATTTCGACGTGGACACAGCATAATAACGCTTACCTAACCCTGACATGAGTAATGGTCGTCTATAGTTTTATCGATAGTAAACTCGCTCCATGATCTGGTCATATTTCAGCACCTGAGCATGGTTGCAATCCGATGAGAGGGAGTTTTACGGCCAACAAAAGTTTAGTTCAGAGTGAAGGGGTAGCTGTGTGCGGAGACTTCAATTCCACACCAAATTCAAAATCTCCGCCCTTCAGCGGTATTGAAGGCCCTCCCATTGCGCAATTCTCTTCCCCGCCGAACCAGTCTCGGTCGCAGACATGAGGTATGCCCAATTCGCTTCCTCCGAATCAATGGTTCGTAATTTGCCATTTCTTCGCTAACGGCCTTAACGTTTGGAAAACGCTACTACGGCATTTCTCTATTGATATGGGTAGAACGAACGTTGTACATCACTATGGAGTACTCCTAAAATGGCTCCATTTTCGCTTTTCTTTAGAGGTCAGTTGGGAAAGAGACTAGTGAAGACAACGATCTATTTCCTTCGGGAGTTGTTCATTGGTTCTCTCAGTCTAGCTCTCTCTGCCATTGGCATGTCCAAACGCCATTGAGCAAAGTTGGTTGTTTTTTCAGCTCCTGAATTGGACTTTGAACAAGAACTCGGCCAAGAAGACGTGGGCGGAGGACCTGATCTGTAGAGCCACCTTTTCTTCCATCCAGCAACCAATCAGCCAACTACGTAGTACAGTGAACATACAACTTCGGCGTTTTTACAATCTAAGCCCAGGTTTTATAGTCCCAATTAAAGGATCACCACCATCTTTTGTTTGCGGCATGATTCGTCCGAGGTCTGCGGGCCTAACTCTTTGGTCTTGTTATGGAACCAACGATTTTTCACGCGATTCTCTTCAGGGTGCCTTTTGCGTTCGAACCAATCGATTACGAGATGTACACCACCATTCATATCTGGTTTCACATTCACGGACCATTTCGAGCAAAAAAGTTTTGTCAGAGGTCTATATTTCAAAGCCAGATTGAGCTGGGGCAAAAGGAATGTTTCATACTTTTAACCCACTTACAGATATTGGTTACAGAGTTGATATATTTATATATACGCACTTGCTTCAAATCCAGGACATCCATCCTCAAAGCTGTCACCATATGGCGGCGCTCGTACTCCTTTGCAGGTCCCTCGCGCCAAAACCAGTTCAGTCCAAAGCGTGACGAGGAGTGACAAAGCAAAAAGAAGTCGCAACACAGCGGACTTGGAAGTCTCAGAGGCAGAGAGAGAGAGAGAAAGAAAGAATGAAAGAAAGAAAGAGAGAAGTGAGGAGTGAGGACAAAAAGAATTTCAACTTTCGGAAGACAATCGGGTCCAGTTTGGATGAATGTTGACGTATCGGTTAGAACATCTGTCTTTGATTTGCTTTTCTCATATTTCTTCCTTTTACGACGACCTCCATTGCATGATCGCATTTTGTTCTCACTCGCCACGTTCACAGCCTGAGGTCAATCCAGCCAAAATGGTCTTCATGATATTGAGGGGGAGATCGAGGTTCTAGGGCCCTAGGCAGCCGTCAAGACTCAATTGAATTATGAACTTGATTCTCTCGTGCGTGCACACTCTAATAACACATTCATGGGGCTTTTATGGCGGTAAAAAAAACCAAGACTAATCCGAAATTGGAAAAATGTTGGGATGGATTGCATTCCCAAATCTTGAGAGAGAAGGAAAAGTCTCCAAATGTTTTCAAAGCCATCACTCCAACCAACTTCCACATGGATTGATGTCAAAATTCAGAAGACGCTCTTTCTTCAACAAGTTGGGAAGGTGATCGTCAATTCTCGCATCTCACAGGTCGACTGAGTTATGTAGGTATGTATGTACACTATGTACAGTGTGTACGGCCTCAAGTCAGCAAGTAATATACTGTGCCCATTCTACACCCCAATCTTCCCGACTTGAGCCAACCAGACTCAAAGTTCGAGACATGTCTAGATGGGAGGGCTCAAAAGTTTGCACGTAGTTACGATATTTCAAAAATGAATTGCCTCGTCCACAAAAATCGAGCACTTAGCTATTCCAACAGAAGTGCTTACCAGTCGACGACGCGGTGATTTTCGAAGAGCCGAACTTTCTTAATTTCATTGTTCTTGTCGTGTCTTCATTGGCATTTCCAATGCCAATCTTTGATCTCGTGGCTTGAAGCAAATCAATTTTATCGCTGTATCATGCCAACTAAGCAAAGCCAAGACTTTCCTCTGTCGGAGCAAGGAGCAAACAAATGCCAGCTAGCCAGATTTATTCAATACCATCCACTTGGAGAACGATGAGAGTGCTCTCAAAATTTCTATTACTAAACATTTGGATGATGCTTCCAAAGACGAGTCCGAGCCATGCAAAGTAAGACTGAAGACCACACTTACGTACCTACGTACACTCTCTTTCTTTTGGACTATACTGTGCGTAGGGTACGTGTGTACCTACAGGAATAGACCAACGGAATGATGGATTTCTCTATGTTCAAGGAATGTCTGACGAATAAGAAAGAAACCCTCACGAGGAGTCCGACAACCCATTCAAATTGAACAGACACTAATCAGGGTTCGAGTCAAGATAGTTTTTCCCCGCTCGCCAGAGTTGAGTCTCAGTCTTGTTGAAGAACGGTGAGTACTATTGACGGAACTAATTCTTTGAAAAAGTCCAGGGAATTTGAACGACCAACAAAAAAGGGCCTCCTCCATTATGAACAAAAGTGTTCATATCATCATATCGTCGTCATCCTCATCATCCTCGTCTTTTTCGTTTTCAAAACGTGTTTCTTGTTGGTCTTCGTGGAAAGCAAACATCCCACTGTTTGGGAAGGAAAACCCAAGTCGTAGGTTCATACTGTGTGCATATTAGATTGAAGCCAGGGGAAATTGAATACTTGTGACAGAAGGTAATTAATATTCGGAGATAACATCTGGAAATTGATACCTTTCTCTCTCTCATCAATAATGGATACTCCGATGGCAATAAGAGCGTTGGATGTTGTTGTAGTGCCTGCCTCCTCGCATTATTTCAATCTCCAGTAGACTGGCACTCCCCTCATTTCCAAGAGATTCAATCGCAAAGCCTATCAGTTAAGAGAGGACATTGTTGGATGGCATTTAATCACTGTTTTCATTGAACAAGGAGTCATTGTGCATCGTTGGAAAATAAACTGGGTTACATGGGTTTCCAGCTCGGTATTATCCCCACTCATTTTGAGATTGGTTTGCTCGATCACAACAGAAACCAGGATCCCGGAACCACCAACCTCAGTCGAGCCCTTAACAAATTAGGATGGTTCTCATGTCCTTGAAAAGCATCATAAAACAGGGTCAGTTAATGTCAAGATTCACGCCCTTTTTTGACGGCTGTGTCCTCAATTAACAGACTCGAATGAGGAATTAGAATACACTTGATGTACTTGTACTTGTATGTAATGTACTTGAATATTAGTAAGAACGGTCCAACCCAAATACGAGCAAATAGGGAAAGATAGGGATCCTTAAAGAGAAACGAAAAGGGAAAGCCGACCGATCAACATTGTAGGTATATCCTTCGCATGAAACTGTTCAACTGGAAAAGGCAAAACAAATCTTCTACGATTAACTTAAAAGTCATTGCAAATTTTGCAAGACAGTACTCTTCAATACGGTGCATCTGGAGTGGCTTCAACTGAAAGGGTGTGTCAGGCATTTTTGCCGGCGGTTATCGGATTTAAAAGAAAAAGGCATCCTCTGAGAACTGTTCAAATGAGAGAAACAGGGTCATGATGACAGGTTCGCAAATTCTGTCACTAAAAGCCCTTCACTGTGGCGTGTATTTCTGGGCCCTATAATGATCAGCACGTAAAAATTAAGTCAAGAATGCGTCTCCTCGTCGTGATATTGAAGACATTTTCGTTCGCTAATTGCCAACACGTTCGAACTCAATTGGCAAGGCAATTTACCATTCAACTCGTATTGACAGTTGGCCGGTAGAGTCAAAGTGGCAAAAATGAGCCAAGGAGTTGGCCGTCCTTCATGGGTTCATTGGGAATCATCATTGAGTGATGCTGAAGGTTATCCTAAAGGTGGGATCCTTCAGAGAACATATTTGCAAATCATGCTCAATGACTTGAATCAACTTAAGGGGGAAAACATCGTTAGGATCTCGGTGATCGGTTGTCAGTTGAATGCAAATGCATTTTTGCAATTTTACAAATTCGAGGGAATGGGCTGGCCCCAAGGCAAAATACATATTAGAGACTTGTGAAGGGTGTGTGGGTCTTCAAACGCCTGTGTCAACATCTAGTACAATATTTTGTTTTGCCCCTGTGATGGCTCTTTTCATATTGCAATACAATACTTTAGAGCACACTGGAAGCCTCAATTTCCATTCACGATAATTTCCTCCAACCAGCCAAGACTTAATCCGTGAGTCCAAAGTGAAACATGTGTGTTCACGGATGGTACCCTAATGAACTTTTTGAGGAGATTTAATGAGGATACAAGGACGAAGAAGCAATTTACTCCCATTTTCGTTGGCTCGGGATCGCGAGAATTGCTTCTTTGTCGTTATGATTTAGCAATGTCTATCTAATGTACTCTGGAAGGAACTGGAAGACTGTTACAAATGTCAGCTGTGGAAAATCCCTCACAACCTTTGAATTGAATTTATGAGCTACCAAACGGCCAAAGTCGAATTTTTTATTGCAGTCGAGAGAAACGACCTTTATCTCTCTCTAATTCAATCAATCGAAATTGCTCAGGGTTTATTGAATGAGCTAAACAAGCATAAGTAATGTTATGAATTGGACCATCATAAGTCCAAATTTGACAAAGAATAGTGTTGCTTGAAATCAAGATAATGATCATTAATCAACTACTCAAAACTCTCTAAAGCCCTGTGAAGTCTTGGCCCCCAAGAGCAATCAACCTTCACATCTGCAAGAGTAAGCATGCCCGTCTTGGGAAACTCTACTACCGGACATTATCAAATTAGCACCTCAGAATTTTCGGTGTGGTTTTCTCATTCATGTGAGTGAGTCCAATTACCGCTAGTTTAGGGAGACTCTCATTGAGGTTGAAAAGTTCTAGAGAAAAACGCTACCCAAAAACCTACAAACACATTTGAGGCGTTTTATTAATGATGCCTTTTGTTTAGGGTGTTAATTACTAACGGAGCTTCTTTGCTTGAGGGCGGTTAAGCAAATTGTCCCCGGTAGCCAACGCTACCACAAAGCACAACCTGCTACACCCTATGGTTAACGTACAAGAACTTTCTGGTTTATTTTGGTACTCCTCGGTTCACGACAGACAATGCTCGCATATAATTGGATTGCTAAAAATGAATGGTTGGAGCAGTTTTAACTTTAAACTTGTTTTGAACTTGAGAAGCAGTGAGAAGCAAATAGAAATTGGAATGGAAGGACGTGCTCACCAAAACGTTATTGTATCTTCACACTACTCATGACGTCGTTGTTCATTTCTATCAAGAGCGAAGAAAAACCGTTCATGGACTCTCAACTCGACAAAGAGCCTATCAGTTTTTGCTGGCGTGTTATATTTATAACCCTATCTTACGAATTGCTTGTAGTCCTCTGAGGGTGAAAAAGACATGGACTCCTCAACAATAGCTACTATTGTTACGTTATTTCCTGGAGCCTATCCTCAGTACTGATGCCATTTGGAGGTTCCCAGAGATCTTGAGAAACAAAATTCTATGTCATCCAAGTGAAGAGAATGTTCCATGGTACCATCCAGAGTAAGCCTAATCTCGTTCAAGCGCAATTGAGGAATCTGAAAGTGATTGCAGTAATGACAGGAGGGATCTTGTAACGAGACTCATCTTTGCATGTTGAGAAGTCCATGAGTAGTTGAAGAAATGGTACGAAACAAGCCAGAAACACGACTTGCTGCTCATTGCAATGAAACCAAGCAGGAAGGCTGAGGTCACACAAGGTCATTGTTGGATGAAGAAGCTCAAAAAAGATGTGATAAGCGGGATTGGCTTGCAAGGGGAGACAGATACACAGAAGAGTAATTTTGCTCGTACCTTCTCTTTTTTCAGGGGACACTGAGTGAAATAACGTCCCATTGTTTGATAAGACACTAACTATTGTACGCGAAGAGCGCATTTGAAAAATTTGTATGTATGAGTACAGTGTCAGTTGGTTCATGGAACAAAAAATGCCTCCTCATGCTACTTTGGGCAGTCAAGAGTACCAAAACATGAGTGACAAAAGTGGGACATAAATAGTGATTTGTCAAGACAACCCATAATCTGGTACACGTATGCACTTGGAGTCTCCATGTTTCTCTCAGGAAGTTGTACGAGACCTCCGTGATTAGGCCAACTCCATCTCCGTGATCATAAACTTGTTATGGTTTTTAGACGTCTAGACGAGCACCTTTCTTGTTTAATTCACTCTAAAAAGGCTCCTCAATCGACAGCTTTGAAAGTCGATCGGTGGGCGGTCTCTCGTACTCGTTCAGAATTGACAGAACTTCCTGAGTCGATACTCCCGAAAAAACACCATGATATCCCCATTTCATTTCTCTTGTACGAGTAGTAGTCGGTTTGAAAACGAACCTACTGAGCAAGTGCATAGCTCCAAAGAACGTATGCGACTCCTCTCACGAATGTTTCTTCTCCATGCCGTAAGTTCCAATGGATTCCACCGAGTAGATCGATCCATCACTTCAGTCCAGTAGTGGTGGTAATCCACGAGAAACTATGACAAATCCGAAGCAATTGTAGGCAATCCAAGAACACGGCAATTACGCGATACTCGAGTCGAGACTAACATACACAATAACGACACTGCAATACATTGCAATGGAGAGGATGGAAGGGGGATCAAGCACTTAGCTTGCGATTATCACACTGACGGTATTCTTCACATGCCTCTAGCATTGCTATGTTTTTTTACCATGCCAACACTACAGGACATCTTGATTTGGAAAAGAAATGGGTAGTAACAATAAAAAGCCACGGGTAAATGTGTATCTTGAACAAGTTGATTTTTAAAGACTTGAATTCAAATTCCTTATTTTTTTTGCGACAGTGTTTGCGATTTGGCGGTAGCTAACAAGTAGTAAGGAATCATTCGTCAACTTTCTTCTACAAGAGTTCTGCCTACCTTTCTGATGGCCAATTTCTGGGAAAATGAACAAGATCTTTCCCGTGCTACAAAATATAAGCTGGGCAATTTTTCCTGAGACTTTAATTGACTTCTCTTGGAAGATCGAGGGTCGAACAAGAAACAAGGCCAATTAACGTACTTTTGACTCTCTTATTTCTTCTTGAGGCTCGGTATTTAAAGTATGCTAAGGTGCTAAACGGCAAATGATGTTGAGAAACTTTGTGGCTTCTTAGGTAGCCTCCACGGCAGGGTGGGCAATTTTGAGAATTAGCGTGAC
Source organism: Tigriopus californicus (assembly GCF_007210705.1). Classification (NCBI taxonomy): domain Eukaryota; kingdom Metazoa; phylum Arthropoda; class Copepoda; order Harpacticoida; family Harpacticidae; genus Tigriopus; species Tigriopus californicus. The sequence goes on along the minus strand of NC_081440.1, from coordinate 5,737,562 downwards.
TTTTGGACACCAAGTGGACAAAAGTGGACAAAAGTGGACAAAAGTGGACAAAAGTGGACAAAAATGGACAAAA
>NC_081440.1:5731783-5736879 GCF_007210705.1 Tigriopus californicus | reverse complement strand
GGATAGGTTTCATACAGAATATCCTTTATATTTGTAGTTTTAAAGGTTCGTATTTTTGGACACTTTTGGACACTTTTGTCCACCCTCATTTTTGGACACTTTTGGACAGGGGTGGACAAAAGTGTCCAAAAATGAAATGCCCACCCTGCTCCACGGGTGTTGCTCATCTTTAAGTCAATTGCATTAAGCTGGTGAAAAGGGCTCCCCATAAGGTAGAAACTTATTCCATTGAAGATTTTATCACAAGGAAACGTGGAAGCAAAGCGCACATTAACTTGATTGTTGGACTTCAGAATATTTGCATAAAATGCACAATGTGGTGGAGCTCGCCAACTAATGACAATTACGCATGTTAGTGATTTTCTCTCTCAGTGAATGAATTACGTTCCACAAAGAAAGATTCTCCGGTCAATTTTCATGACAATATCCCAAATCTGGCCGAACTCGATTGTTTTTTAATGCGTCAACACTGCCCATTGAAGAATTTTCCAAGTTCCGTGAGGGAAAAGCCTATTTTTAGACCATGAATGGCCATTTAAAGGGAGCGAGAGCAAGTGTAAACGGTGCGGAATTTGGAAATAATTGTGGAAATTCGTGAAAAGGGCGTTCAGATTGGAGAACCTGTGGCCATCTCAAAAGGAAGTGAAACTATTAATGGCTGGATTTGCATGGGCCTTCACATATGCTGTCGTACTGCATTACTACAAGGTACTAAAGCAGGTACAATTGGTACAATACCCATGGAGAAAGTGAATTCAATGTCCAGTACAATGCTGGGGAGAGAACATTTTGTGACTTTTTCCCACCATTACCACACTGTATTCCAAGACTTCGAATCGCGAAATAATTGTTCAGGTCAAGGACTCGTGTTCTGAGGTTGATGATAAATTTTCAAAGTACCATGCTTGATCACTCGCCAATATAGCAGTTAAAATATCAGTTTTCACAACTCAGTTTCCCATATGTTTTTGTAATTAGTGGAGAACTTCTCTTGGACTGGAAAAGATTGGCAATCTCGAGGGCTGTAAAGAATTTTAATGATCTCACCAATGGCAATCCTTGAATCCCACCTACAGCTAAATTTGTGTGTGTCCCTTTGTGACCAAACATGAGGTGAGGGGTAAAAAAAAAACTCATTCCAAACTTGTTTCACACTTGACAACCCCAACACGGTTTATCATTATGACAATGCTGGACAAGCTTGAGCACAAACACTTCAAACAATCTCAACGTACATCGCTTCTAGCTTGGTTTGGCTTTAATTGTCAAGAAAAGGAGTATGCCAACACCTGGCCACATTTGCATCCTTGCGGCCTCTGGTCATTATCTTGGACTCCATCACGTCCTTTAACTTTTCAGATGTTGCTTAATGCTTAACATCGTCTGAGATGACGATTCATATTGGCAGCTTTGGGTTGTCCGCCCAATATTTATCACATGTAAGGCATCTTTTTGAGCACCTCCCAGACTGGACAGCCAAGATGAACCCACGAAGTGTGCGTCACCCTGAGACGTGAACCCGGCTCTTTTGGTGAAGCAAAAAGCAGCAACAAAATCCGTTCCGCCCAAAGTAAAATCTCGTTCTTCGTACAATTACTAGAAGCATTCAGCATGGAATTCACAAAGAAAAGGTGGAGACTCCTAGAAGGAAACGACACTCCTCCTCCACTCATCATACATCTATGTAATGAAGATGACGATTCAAACACATTTTGTTTTTCAAACCTCTTTTTGAAGCTGACAAAGGTACGAAACAAGAAGATATTATGTTGAAGTGCACTTCCATCACATCTTTTTTTATTATACTTGCATGTTTCCTGGGTTGCAAATCGAGCTACAGTCCAGTTATTTCTCATCTCTACCTTGATTGGCATTTTGTGGTTTTTGTGGAGAAAACCATTTCTACTTTGGCAGACAATTGTCAAAAGTACACGACGAGATTGGCTAGCCTCAAAACCAATGAAGATAGATATTCCATTCGTCTTGTCACTCTCTCACTCTGCCATTGGCTACTTCTTGGCACACATCGCACTGGATTCTGGCAGAGAGAAAGAGCAAAAAAAATATCGTCATCATTGGAAGAAAAGTTGGTCGGGGATTGAATTCAACGTTGACCATGTTGGTGGGGAACATACCTGCTATGTATTATCTTGCTGGCTGCGCTTAATGGTGGCTTTGTGTTTTTGAATATTAGTATACCAAGACAAATTCGAAATGCTTCACTGGTTCTTCCTCTGGCGAGAGGACAAGGACAAGGGAAGTCTTTTAATCTGTTGATATCTCTCCGTGAATTCGTACGAGAATCAAAACCATGAACGATGAGATTCATTCAGTGTAAAGGAAGAAAACGCGCGGAGCAAGATCATCTGACGTCTGAAGGAATCCACGTAGTTTGAAGAGCGTATGCTCAAGTATAGTTACTGTATATTCATCTCTCAACATAGCATACGATTTGAGTGCAATCCCAAGCGTTCGATGGTACTGCAGGTCTTGATTCCCCTCCAAGACGTTCATCGTTCATCCAGATTGAAAAGATAACATGTTTTTTGACAGCGAGCCCTATACTGCACCTAGTGTGTCGAACAAAAGTTCTGACTCCCTGGTACTAAAGGCATCCATCATGATTTGGGGGGGAGGGTATCCGATGCGTTCTTTTTGTCTTGAATGAAAATTTAACCATAATGGCGTCTTCGCCTTTCACCTCCTGAAGATGAGGAGTGTCATCCATATTTTCTAAACCCTGCGGTTTTTTTTCTGCTGTTGGAACCATGATTTGTGTTCCTAATTGCCTTGTCCATTTCAAATTGGATCCAAAATGAGATGGCAATCCCATTGAAGTTCTTAGGGCCCATTAAGTTGGGAAGTATCCATTCCATTCTGAATCGTTAAAGTTCTGGAATTCTGAGCAAGAATCTGATTTTGTTTTGGGTCTTTCGCTCAATCCCACAATTTCGGTGGGAACACCTAGCACTTTAGCGAAACACCGATAGGACAGGAATTTTCTTGAAAACATTTCGATTGTGCGCCGAGAATTCTTTCTTGGAATGGCTCTCAAGAAAAAGCGTCTCGAAGAATAACATTGGAAAAGGGTATGATGGCCTACCTTATCACGCGGTTTGACGTTTCGTCGACTACGTCCTCTCCTCATTGGGGGAATAATGTTGAATAGAGGGCACGGAAGCACAGGGGAATTCAAACTTGATGGTTCTCATGCGGAGCACTAGCACCTTCTCCTCAAACTCTCACTTCTCTTGGGCAACACTAACAACCAATCCATAGGCTATGTTTTGGTTTCAGTTGAATGTTTTGATTAGATCACGACCGAGCTTGGCTCATATTGTACTAAATGCATTGACTGACTGGACGTTGAAGGAACACACTCATTCACTTTCGGGCTCTTAGCACTTCAGCTACCAGCTCATGACTGAGAAACGTCAAAAATCCCAAGGCAAAAGCCTCGACAACCACATCAGAACCACGGACGAAACCAGCTACTCCACAAGCACGCCCTCGTTCATTCTACGTTTTACGTATCCACGACCTCCTCACACTCGCAATTCAGTACTTATGTACGTACGAGAGACTCCTCTACTACCTTGGAACGCCAGCCCTGAAAAGCGGAATTACGTACGTCCAATCTCAAGACGAGCTCGTATTCAAGGAGCTAATCCATGAGTTTCAAGACCAACCAACCAACCCACGGTGTACACCCATTTGCCAATCTACTTGGTTTCTGTTCCAATTTCCTGATTCTTTTTGCAACCTACGTGTATGGCCTATGGATGGATGGATAGTAGCCACGCAAGCGGATTCCGAATTTATCAATTGACGGTGTAGAGCTCAATTTTGCTTGGTTTCGTTAAGCCTACGTGCATGAAGAACATAACAGGTAAGCACTTTTTCCAAGACACCCAAGAACCCCCCCCCCTCCTATTCCCTTTGCCATGAGGGCGAGAGAGCGATCGGATACGCATCTTCTACGGATTCGCAATAAAGAAAGAACTGTCATAAAGAGAGAGTACTCGTATGTCCATTCCTCTACCCAAGGCAAGCAATCCAGCTAGCCGTGATCGCCCAACCACCAACCAAAGTAAGTGTTTGGATGGAAACTGTGCCAATCGGAGGGCTGTTGGTAGATAGTTAAGCTTGGGCGGATAAACCCACGACAGAAACGAGGGTGATGGGCTCGTCTGCTTTGCTGGTGTTGTCGTTGTTCTCCCTCCAACTTCCCCTCCTCTTCATCGGAAAGATGGGCATTCTTGGTGGGAAAATTAGGCATGTCGATGTTGCTGCTGTTGGTTGTTCGCTTCTGACTTTTGAAGAGTCTGGTTGATGAAGAGGGAAACAATTGAAAGGAGGGAACGAAACTGGGAAACTGGAAGAACTACGTAGGTTTCTCTCCTTCTGCTATCGCCGCCCATGAAACCATAAAGAGCAAGGATCCCAGGTCAGAGATCACTCATTCCTCTGTGTGGTTCCGAGATTATTTATGCCCCACAAAATGCTTGTAAATTATAGTTATTCTGAACACTAAACGCCAAAGCCTAGGTTTACAGACCGGCAGAAAAACATACCATCAAGAAAAACATCATTCACTGGGATTTCTTGTTGTTCGTGGCTGAAGTTTAGGTCATTTAATTGTTTTTTCTTCTTCTGTTATTTTGTTCGGCCTCAGGGTTTCTTGAAAGAGCCATCATAAATTGTCTTCTCATGGTGAGTCAACACACAAAACAGTAGGATTTACTGCACCAACATCATCAATGGACCGAAATGAGTCAAAGTTGGATGTCAGGCTTTGGAAATGATTTCCGATCTGAACAGCGATTACCAACAGATTCCCGAAATGAACAGTTCCAAAATTGTTTCCACAGTCTGACACGTTGCCATTACCTGAAGAGGAAAACAACCGAACCCTGGTGAACGTCATTAACTATCGAACCTGCTGTCTTCTCCCTGTATTGAATTAGATCGATCGCCATTGTCCGTAGAAACCGGGTGAATTCGTTTTCATTTGGTCATCATTAACGATTCGGCCTCTTTTCGACGTTGCGAAGATTGGTATGAGACTTAATCTTGCAACCAATGGAATCCCCCCC
>NC_081440.1:5646536-5731777 GCF_007210705.1 Tigriopus californicus | reverse complement strand
CAGCCCCCCCCCTCCCTTTACCTTTGCCTTTACCTCCCCCCAATCAAGATGGATGAGTTTCTAGGCTAGCGGTTACTGTCTCAATATGCCATTTTGCCCATCATTCTTGTCAATTCAGGCTCTGAGAGATGGTCGGATAAACACTTTCCTTGGCGAACAAGGAACCACCACCACCACAACAGCAACAACAACAACCATTTCACGGGCCATGGATCCACACAAAGAAATGAAAATAAAGATTTACATATTCATGAGCAACATGCAAATGCCAATCTTCCCCTACCCAGGATTCCCATTCTGGCAGGTTTTTGTCATTCAATCGTCCAGAAAGAAACGAAACATGGATTGGAACATTCCAAAGGAGTAACCAATTTTTGGCATCGCTGACTTTGTGAAAGAATAAACAGATCAACAAAGAGAACTATCATCGTCATGAGAGATGGTTTACTCACCAATGTATGCCAATGTGTGAATCTGCGGAAAGTGGGCCCTTGCCAAAAAAATGAGAACCATCCATTCGACGTCGTAGAGCCATGTTTGAGGGTGTCATCATTTATTGAAAGTGACTCACTTGATAAACATGAAATGATTCTTTTATAGTACAAAGAGCTCCCAACGAACAAAAAATATTCATAAAGCTAGGTTACATAGTTACCTAGTCATGGTGTCAGTCCATGCGTAGCCTATCCACAGATTGTGGGTTTCTTTCAAGTGAGCGTGATGGAACTGTCATCTTGTTTTCGGATGAAAATTACACGCCAAGTACGCTCTTAACAAATGAGACGCCTTAAAAAGTCATCATGACCTGATTCATGACGCTCACTTCAGACTCATGACGTTCACAAAGGATGAAGACGAAGTGAAGAAGACGATTCGTACTCTCACTTTATTACTCGACAAGGAATTCCTGGCTAAGTTGATCCTTTCACACTGAGAAAATTCGTCTCCGTCTCCATCTGGGCTTCCTTCTCTGTAATGGCGTGGCCAACCCCAAATGGTGTCCACCTTGCCTGAAGCGCTCCTACTTAAGACCAAATGGGAGTTTATTGGCTCTAAAGCCCCCCATATTGAGTCATGATTGGCAGTGAAATAATGGACTGTCCTTTTAAGGCCATTCTATCTTTTTCCAGAGTGACATGATTGTACACTTGTTGAACCACACGGACGGTGGCGGTTAACTCCCTACTATGTACATGGTCCATCAACCACACCACACCGCACCAATCCACCACTCGACTTCTCTATTGCACCCACAAAAAGCAGCCACTTTTCCATGCACGCATTCAGTATCGCACACTTTTACTTTTCAACGAAGAACGAATGTTGTGGGAGAAGCAGGGAGAGATCCAAAATCTGGGTGTGTGTGTGTGCGTGTGTGTGTGTGTGTGTGTGTTTGCGAGCATGTTGTTGGCCGTTGTTTGTTCCCCTCACCTCGGATTGAAATCAACCCGTGACGAGTCGAGCGAAGTGTTATCGCCCCGGCCTTCCTCCCCTCCTTCCTTTGAGGATCTTTTTCACAGTCAACATAAGAAAATCAGGCCTCATATCCGCGTTGAGAATTCTCCAATTTTGATCCTGAGCCACCGCCAGGTTGGACACCCATGACGAATGTTTACCATGGCGAAATCTTGATCATGCCGAACACTTCGAAAACTCTCCGCATTCACAAACAAGAGGTGCCTATGGGGAACCACATTTTGATTCGAAGTGGTACCTGGCCTGACGAGCACTGGGTCTCATTAGGCGATATACATTACAGGAAGTCAACAGGAGAAATTCTTTCTCCGTATTTTAAATTTGACGCTCCACGGAAGGCAATAATACCCATCCTCTTACACGTGTATGCGTTAGTGGTTCTCTCCCCTCGTGGTCTCAATCCAATGGTTCAGAAACGAGGCTTCAAATTAGCGTGTTCGAAACACTGGAGCTACCCATACCCTATATAATCCTTCTTCACCCTAAGGGATAGAACCTGTTCTTGATTGAGGATGTGGTGTATCCAGAACGGATCTGGAGAAGTCCTTTTTTCTTACTCCCACCCTACCACTGAATAATGCATCATCTTGGATATAAAGCACATTTGACGGAGAAGTGCGTTCGACCCTGATGAAGATGATCTGTATCACGAACTTCTTTTTTTTTAAGTGAGATCAAGAGAGAAACATCCCTTTGAGGAAACGATAAGTCGGAGAGCAAAAACTCATGGAAGCTGAACTAATCATCCATTTGAATCGAGAGGGTGAGTTTACAATACATAGGTGTACCCCTAGTCCTGGTCAAGGACACCTCAATCTTCCTCTGTTCCAGTTGAACGTACTCACTAGAACAAACCGTAAATGGGCATCAGCGGCAGACCCTAATAATAGGAGAATGAGTATTCACTTGGAAGATTATTTCCACCGAAAATGACTCCCTTTTTGAGGCAGAGTCACAATTACCTTAGAAATTCTATTCATGGTGCAAAAAAATAAGCACCCCACACTCAGTTCCGTGAATACCCTACTCACTTTCATGGACTGCTTACCTCAACGGATCGTTGGTTTGACGCTCACTTTCTTCTGGTATACAATATAGTAAAGACGTGAGACCATTGAAGCACGGGCATTGCAAATTTGAAAGTTGATCATCCGACGGCCAGACATGTGAGTGAAATCGCGAAGTTTCAGATCCAATATGAGCAAATTATGCCGATGAGTAAGCAGTCCATTTGGTTGGGCCCCGATTGGTAGTCGCCGCAGTCTTGAGCTCAAGACTCAAGAGTGAGTTGATGCTTGACAAAGAAAGTTAAAATTGTGCAAAATCACGCCTGCTCATTTACCAGTCGCATACAACGAGTCTTCCTCAAACCGCTTAGCTCCATTCCCAACTCAACCATGGGTTGTAATTTCCACCCCTCGTGTTAGATTTTGCGGTGAAAAACTCGATTGCTTTAGCTTTTTCTCCTCCTCCATCCTCAGAGATGTAGTGTATGATTGGCTTTTTGCTTGTCATGACCTAAAAACAACTCGACCCAAATTGTGCGGTGACAATTACTGAGACACTCCGTGAACGCTTTTTCGAGGGTGAATCATGGCTAGGGGTGCAAAAATAGCACAAAGGTGCCAAAGGTTAATCTCGGACCGGACGAGAGTAACCCGTGATGAAGTCGGTTGAGGAGGAGCCCACTTACCGGGTACTGCCGTCTCATTCGCTTTGCCAATAGACAACGGGTGGATTGACTAACTTTTTTTCTGCTGAAGGGTAGCTGGAGGAAGAAATTGATCCGACATGATGGAAAAGGGTTGAAATTAGCACTTTCTAATCTCAACACCCCGCCGACAACAAGGGCTCGTACATTTTAACGACAAAGGAGATGGGGGAAGGATGGGGGTGAAAGGCCATAGATCTACAAATCCGCTCTTTAACGTTAACTCAATAATCACATAATATCAAGAGTCCAACATGCAGACAGCTGTTCAACTACGTTTTCGTATGCAAACCATGTAACTTTGGTCAGAAACATTCTTCAGAAGCTCAGTAGGCTGGCTTTTTGGTATCCACTAGGCATCACTAATTCACCATCTTCGCCACCAACCATTCCTCGAAGGCATGGTTGTCGCTCAGTTGTATCGATACATCTCCAACCAGGGAGACGAGACTTTTTATAGTCCTGTTGTTTTTTGGGCCGATTCTCACTGGAGAGTCTTGGAATGTATTTTTCCAGCCTCGTCCGTTTTTTGCATTCATGAAATCTTCAAATGCTTCATGGTCCCCCCGCCCGCCTCAGAATGGGCTGCGAGTTTGTGTGTTAGAATGCGAGATGGTGTGTGGTCTTGTGGTAGTTTCTCTGTAAGCGTCTCCTCGGCCCCGTCCTCCCCGCCAATCAAGTCGATGGTTTTGCTCGATGAGTCGATTCTCCTTGCCCTGGGGTTGAATACAAATTGAGGATTTGTGGATGTTAAACTCAAAACATCGCCCATCACCCACGTGCTCAACTTGAGGCTGATGCCATGAACTAAGAACCAATTTAGGTGATGCCAGGCTGATTGAAGGGGGAAAGAGATCAGATCGCTGACACGTACAGACATTTGTTTGTTTGTTTTCTGCGAAGACACTCAAGGTTTGGAGCATTTGCATGTATGTACAGTTTAAGGGATGTCACGTTAAGTACGGAACTCAGTAATCGGATCAGTCACGTTTCTAATTTGTCAAGGATTAAGCCCGTTTGCAAGCTCAACAAGAATCTGTTGTGATGGTGGCCAAGAATGAGGCCAAGTAAGCCATTCTCTCATGCATTTAGTCTCTGTGCAGACTGTGTTGTGTAAGCTGTCATGATGGTTTTTGCTCCTTGGTTGGGACAGGGGCCAGATTAGCCTTCAAAAAAAGGAACTACGCTAACAATCCTCACCCACACTGTCCGAAATAAAGTGTGAACTCGATCGTTGGCGGTATCATTTATGATCTGCAATTCCAAAATAATGGGTCTTCTTCTGCTTCCTTGATCTTGGATTTAATGCGTGAGAAGCTTCATTGAAACTGGGCTCTAATGGCCATATCCTCCAGTGTCGGTTCATGGCCCAAGGTAGTTTCTGAGTGGTGGACAAAGATTAATCTTTGAGTCCAGCTCAGCAGTATTGTCTCATAAGACGATCATTTATAACTCAAGGGGGATTAAATGAGGGTCATTAGATATGGCAAATTTAAACATCTCCCCAATGGTGAGAATACATGGTTTCAACCTGGTTGTACTAGTGGCGTATCGGTTTCTCAATTGCAAGTGTTCATGTGAATAAATTGCTCGGGGTGGGTTTGAGTAAAAGTACACGACTTATGACTGAGCTTTTCTACTTGCTCGCATTGCACTTGCACCGGTGAGTGATTCATGGATCCTGGGTTCATTATGATGAGTAAAAAAGCAGAGCAAAGAGAGAAGCTAAGACTGACAAGCGAAGTTTGGTGGTTTTCTCCCTGTTAAGTCGGCCGCAAGTAAATGCAAACACCAATCATTCCAGGTTTGACTTCCTCTTTTGAGCATAGTAGACCTAAAACCTACGTAGTCGTATATCACAGGAACGAGTCAGGTTGTCATGCAATTCAAATGATCTCTGGCCCCATTTTTGGGAGCCTCAATGTCTTTCATGTTCATCATCATTTTCGTTTGACAGGGAATTTCACTCCTCATAACTTTGTTTCCTTGACTTCCCTTATACACTGCAATTCTGTAATGAGGTCAATAGGTTGAGACTTGTGAGTGGTAGAGTTTTGAAAAATAGCTTTCTTTATATCTAGCAAGCTCCAAATTTTTGTTGACTTTTGAAATTGCAAACTTTGAAGAATAAAAATTAAAGCCTAATTCAGAGAATGAAAGAGCCTCATTTAGACTAGGCACTCACTCATCCACTCAAAACTAATTCGCTCTATCCCTATTTACTTTGGCAATTAATGCTCTTGACTTCCTTCAAAAGATCATAACACTCTTTTCATAAATCGCAAACTTGTCTTGCATTTTGCGATGCATTGTGGCCCAATGAACATTTATCAAATGGGTATTGCAGGCGGAAATTATGTCCCTAATGGAAGAGATTGGTAGCTAGACTGTGTTTTGATCGCCCAGGTGCATGTTTTAGCCTTTCATGCTCGTTTAGGTCGTCTCCATACAATTTTCCTTAATGAGATTAGCCTTGAACTTTGTTAAAAATATGGACCAAGTGTTCTACAAGCATTCATTTATCCTATATGACGCTCTCTTCAACTCCTCCACCGCATGCAACAGGTCCAATTTTTCCAGCCAATATGTTCGAATCACTTCAAATATGGTCACAGCTTCGGGGAGCAAAAAGATCAGATGGAAAAATGCACTTTTGATTGCATCGCATATCTTTAAATACTCAGGGGGGGGGGCGGTCTCGAAGTCCAAAATAGGACTGTTCCTTGTCTTTGGTTTTTTAGCGCCATCACCCCCATGTTGTTTCTGAAATCCAGGAAATCGTTGCTCTCGAGTACGACCCTTTTTCTGGTTTGCATCCTAACCATCAGAGAGCGCTTCATTAGCTTTTATGAACTAGTGTCTTGCAAATAGCCCATTAGGGCGATTGTTCTACATCAATTTGTCATGATCTAAGTTGTCTTTAGCAAAATCTGTCTAAACGTCATGTTGGATTATTGTTCACCTAAAGCCTAAAGACCAACATTTTTTTTCTTTCATGACGCACCACAAGAATATCATTTTTCAATCTAACATCCATTTTTTTTCTCCTGGTTGGATCCACCCGTATTTAGGAGGGAAATTGTTGCTAAACCTCCAAGTAGGGCCAACAACATATTTTCTCTTTAAGTTGTTAATTGGTTAAGAAAACATGCCAGTTTATGAGGATCTTTAGATATCAATTCATGTTACTGCTCTTTACTTTGAGACCCTCACCAAGATATATCTAAAAACTTTGAACAAGTACTAATGTCCACGATTGGAGTTGGTGGGTGTAAGTGTTTTTAAGACAGGAAGCATTATGCTCTAGACTTAATTGGGCTGGTTTACTCAATGTTTATCACAGGTGAATACGACGACGACTCGTTGCATTCAACACAAATTGGGGAAGCTGCAGGTTTGCAATTTTGCCATATTGCCAGTAAGTAAGATTTGTGCTCATACCTCAAGTGCAGATAATGAAATATTTTTCGGAACGATTGAAATTTGTTAACAATTAACCCAGCTCAGCTTTTTTCTCCAATTACTAGGATATACCCAGCAATATCTCGATAATCACAGAATCTCCAACGATCAGATTGACCTTGAAATGGAGACGTCATATTCGATTGAAAAGATCTGTTGAAACGAAACTTGAATTCAATGACACATTTGTGTGTGATAGTACCGGAACATCCGAGCACTTGCGAATCATCAAGCAGGGCGAATAAAACGAGTAATCTTAATACCATAGAAATGCATTCATGCACTCACGCACTCAAGCACGCACTCCAATGCACTCATGCAATTATAGTATACCAAGTGCGCCTAGATAACTTGCAGATATTTCATGACTAGGTCTGCAAATAAAGTGCAGGAAATTCATAGATATAAACCATTCTTGGACTGATTGGACAGAATTCCAACCTAATGGTAGAGTTCATTGAATAAGTACGTCTTGCATATACTGTAGATTGGAGTATTTGTACCTTGGCACTTGCCAATAGATTCTCGTAGCCCTCATGTTGAATTTATGGGATGATTGAACTCTGCCAAATTCAATAAACTCCGTGGAACGCATGGCCAATATTTATTCGTCCTTCTCTGTTCATAAATAGACCTCCTTTTTTTTACCGTGCATTGATGATAGGTGTGAAGGAACCTACCCTGGTGTAAATCCTCTCTGTTGATACCGGAGATAGGGTTTGCGAACTGAATGTTCGCCCAGATATATTTTTGTTCTTTTTTCTCCTGGTTCTTTCATTGGTTGAATGGGAGTGACGACAATTGATAAGCGATCTCCGGCTCTATTTCTTTAAATTGCCCATTGAAAAAGAGGCCTCGGCCTTCAATGAACAGGTGTGTGTGTGTGCGTGTACGCATGTGCGGGTGCGTCACTCGTGGCATTGCTCTTGTCAGATTAATCTATGCAAATTCATTGTTCAACCTCAACCTACTACATACAACAAGTCTGAATGGTGCATTGGCAGAAAAGATCCAGGGAGCATTTGACTATTGTCCAAGGAGAATGAGATTGAGAATCGAGAACTGAATTGTCCGATCTCTTCGAAATTGAGACGAGGATGGGATCAATTTTTCCTTTTACTCGACACAATGAGGGCTTAGGCCTTTTGAGTTGCGCCCAAAATTCTATGAGCAGATTGATACAGCTAATAGATTCAATTGAAGAGGGTGGAAATAAGTTTCACCTGACCTGCTCCATTGGTGGTTGCACTGTAGCCAGGCTTCCAAAGTATTTCTTCTAATCTAATCACGGCCATAAAAGCTTTGTGGAGCCTTTGCCTTCTTGTATAATTGCTTCGTTTTTCTGTCCCGGTCGAGCGAATCAAAGGATGCTTGAACTAGCACTCGTAAAATTCTTGTCAGTTCTTCGGGCTTTGAAAGTGACCATTCGGAATTTATTTTTCCATTTATGTTCGTTTTTTGAGTGGACACTTACCAGCTCTAGACTGAAAACTTTGATAATAAAAGTAAGAGGGATATTTTACAAGGTTTACTACATTTTTTCCCAGTGATCAAATTAGTTTGAACGTCAAATCCCCTGGGTTCTTTTGAAATGGCTAGACATTCCTCCCAGTTACAGTAGAGCCCATCAGGTTGAAATGATAGCATACAAAAACATGAGGTCAGTTCTTGCGAAAGTTTAGTCTGATATCACAAAGGGTTATCATCGTTTGAGGATCCTCCCTCGGCAGATAATGAAAAAGCCACTTCTCAAGTGAAGAAGAAAACTGTTCAATGGTATGGCTTTAATAGGCATGATAATTGATGGTTTAAATACGCTCGCTCGTTGTTAGAGTTTTGGGAGACAAATGGATCGAAGTAAATTCCTACATTTCAGTCAATGTACGTAATTCAAATGTATCAAGACGTCTCTGCATGAGATCACCCAAGTTATCGAATCAAATTTGATTTGAACTTGATTATTCTTTCATAATCAGAAACACGGTGGTTGTAAATCAAACGACCATTGCTTTTTGGCTTATTGGTTGTCCTTGCCAATCTCCAATCCAAAATTCATGCCATTGATTGACAGCCAAATCTTTGAGATCTCTCGGAGCGTGATAATCGTTTTCCTAAGCTCACAATCGGCAATTCTTTACTTGGAGCAAATCATTCCAATGGTTCCTCCAGATACGAGGGGGGGGGGCTTCAAACGTTTATCATTACGCATATTTTATGTTTGGCAACCCTGAAGGAGAAGACACCCACACAAGAAGCGATTTGACCAAGGGCTCCAAATTCCATTAAGAAATAGAGACGGAATCCGTCAAACTGATAGGAGCAAGAAATCCCACTCACACGCGCTCACAGATCACAGATCCATGCAGCAAACGCACGCTAGCCCACCAGTTACAAATCACAAGAAGAACCAGTCAAAATGCGCTCAGAATCATTAATGCACGATCCCAACTATGCAATTCGATTTTTACTTGGTTCTTTCCCATCAGATTACAAAATACGCAGGAATTTTGTTTGATGTATCATTGTTAAAAAAACAAACATTTTTGAAACAGATGATTTCTTTATCCATCTCAAGTTGATCTGTTATCCAAATTCAGACGATAGTATTGATGAAACAGTTTGAAACGGAGGTTTAGAAAAAAGTTAGGACTAGCCAAATAAACCGTCCAGGGGTCTGGAATGGCTCTGTTATCATTGATTTTATTCTCCTTCACCCCCTGAGATGGGATGGCTTTATTCGAGTCTCCAATCGGTACTTGCCCTTTTAAGACTCGATCTGTAATCCGTGCCAACTTTGAGTTTGGACAGTCGGCACAAAAAAAGATGAAACTACACCACCCCAATAAAGAGTTTTCATCTGGAAGTAACATTCATGTACGCGTACTACTAAAACACACTTCCACTTGGATTGGGCAAAGGAGGGGAAAGTGCGATGATTGTTCACTTCAGTTCAAGGTCGTACGATACATGCATGGCCCATTTATAACTCTGAATGGATCGAGATTGGATGTGATTCCTGGTTTTTTCTTCGTTACCCTCATTGAAACATTTGATGTAGAGGTTTAGAGAGAACGTACACGACTAAGAAGAGTATCGACAGATCAGCAGTATCTTTTGTGCTTCCCAATGATTTATTTCTGAGGCAGTCTGTTCAGTTGCGACGAGTCCTCCGGTTTAGTGTTCTGATGAGAGAGGGTTGAGGCATTTCGTGAGTAGAGGCATTTCACGCTGGGCATGGGGATGATGATGAAGATCATGATCATCTCAATCAGGTCCTGCCCAGATTTTAACAACCTTCCTATAGCTATCTTAATCATGATCTAACACCTTGACTCGACCAAATTGTACGGGCATACGATATTTGCACATTCCATTATGAAACCATTACTCTTGTCCAAAGAAGTAGAATGTACTTATGCCATGAAATCTTATTTTGGCACATCAAAGCCTTGCCCTTGGGCTCGACACCCTGATCATTTTGGGCCAGATACAGAGATCAGTAGGAATTTTTCTTCGGCGATTTGCCTTCGCGATTGTGTTCGAACCAATCTCTTTTCTTTTTGGACTCTACGGTCTACATGCATTCTTCGTTATCAAACTATCTCGCCATACATTTGCAGTTTCATTTTCGGACTCAAAGTTATCTCCTAGCATCTGGAGACAGTCATTCGCAGCACGATTGCTCTCCTGAATGAGACAAGATCGACATCATGGAGATAAAAGGAATCTGAGCCGTTTTGGGGACCGTCAATGTCCCATCATAGCCAATACGAGAGGAGATAGCCTCAAAAGTCCATCTTGGCTCTGAGGGTAAAAATTGAATTGAGGGGACTGTCAATATCGAATATCGAAAGATCAATCCACCTTCTGAGAGTCTGCAAGGGCAAGAGAAATCATTGTCAACATAAAAGTTGTGAGACAAGGGCCCCTTGTTCAAGCTGTCGACAAAATGAGTGCTCTTTTCTGAAAGAGCGCACGTCTGTCCTATTCTTCAAAGTTTCCTGTATTTGAAGTGCACGCCTCCTCTTGCAATAAAGAACTCTGGGATCAAGAGAGCAGTTCAGTGATTGATATTTACAGAGGCCAAGATAAAATAATGAGGGGAGAGATCCAAAGAGCTGGCAGATTATCTCCATGATTAGCTGGAGGGCTTCATGATCTTAATTTTCTCTCTTAGGAAATGACAGGTTATGCCGAGGGATAGAGAACCTTCCAAAAGAAACCGAGAAACGCATTCTTTGTCAGTTCCTTCAAGCCATCATAAAGTTCCTTTTGATATTTGCGGATGTTCGCCTTTTATCTCAACAAACAATGAGCGCCCTGGGGTTAAAAAGATTAATTACGTGATAAACAACTCCATGTGGGTAAGACTGGGTGTCGTTTACGATAATGAATGGCATTACTCCCATTTGTAGCTGTTCATATGTATCGTCCAGCAATTGTATTGTTTGGTACTGATCGCTGATTAACTAAGCCATAAGATAGCACCAGGTCAATTTCTGAACTGATGTTTCAATTTTCCAATATCCTACTGAGACCTTCCAAACAAGTGGATATGGAAATCAACCAATTTATTAGAAAGTGTGGGAAAGTCAGACGGGTCTACGTAAGTCTATGCCTCTCGTGCAATGCTACATGCGGTTTATTGACTATCTGGTGCCTCATTCATGTTAACTGATGTCCATCCATCAAAATTAGCAAAACAGCACCCCTGGCTTGTTTTTCATCTTCGTTGTTTTCCCAAGGCCTATGTCAGAAGTTCTCTTTTCAAAATATGCTCGTACTGGCAACGAATGGACCTGTGATTGGTTAGAGTTTGGAAGGCACATTGATTTTGAATTTATAATGCACGATTGGTCGAGGGACCTGGAGTCAGACATTGGAATTTGTTTTATGAGTTTCAGAAGTGACTGAAATCACACACACTGTTCATGCTTTGTTTAGCTCCAGATTGAGACTTGTTTCTGCATGAATGGGTTTATTTCTTGTTGTTAGTTGCTCATTGGGAGGAACGGCTCCAAAGTCCCATACATATCCATAAATGCGCATTTTGTGAGTGGGTAACGGGAAATCAAGTTTTGATTGCGGTGTCTATTCCACGGGAAAAGGCTAGGCCAAGGTTTTCAGCTCAACCACTCAAATGTCGTTTGTTGTAGAGTACGGAACTAAAATTTAGGTGTACATTTGAGAGTGTTGGGTTGACAAAAGCAAATTTTACACTCACTACGCGCATGGGAAGTTATGAGTAGGAGACACTTTTCTTCACTCAGGAAGCGAATCATCAAAATCTTTTCAGCTTGTCAGGGAAATCATTACTGGGCTCAAACTGAGCTTCGGATCCTCTTTCACCTTTGCCCTGAACTACCACACGGAACACTCTCGTCCATCAACGACCTCAAGGAAGAAAGCGCTCTCTGGCTGATCATTAGAAACTAAACGGTGTTGATGGGAAAGTGGTGCAAACAGGAAGAAAATTGTGTTTCATTTTTAATGAACCTTTTGAAGGTCGCGCGCGGTTCGTATGTGGGTAGAGCCCTCGCTTTTTTCATTCATCCCAAATCTGGGGGATCTTTGGTTGGGATTGGGCCATCAGACATCCCATCTGAAGAACATATTCAGCATCAAGACTCACTCGAGCATTGCATTACTTTTGGAGCTACTGAATATTGGTCGCTTTGTCGTCCCAAGAAATCCAAGGATCGTCTTGTCTGAGAAAATATGTCAATCAGAGGTGACCTTTAGATACCATCGCACATTCCTTCAATGCTTCAGAGGACATGCATCATGCAATAGTTCTGGTACACATCAATCATTGCACTCGGAGGAAGAAATGAAATATTACCCGACATAACCACACTAAACCTTTGACCGCAGATTAGATCAATTGCACGGAACTCTCTTGATCCTCGACCTGCAAGACCGTTATAGTTTGACGAAGTAAAAACAACCCGCTGACATTCCAGAGAGCTTTGTTTGGGCCCTTGAAAGGTATCCATACGATGTCCACAGTCCACAACAGAAACATAGTTCAAAGAATTTACTATCGTACGGAAGCTCTTGGATTGGAGGGCAAAATAAACTAGCTTATTTGGTTGGCGATTGCAGATGATCCTCCTTCCATTTCCGTGTTTGGAATGGCCGATCTTTGCAGATAAGTCTGATGAAATATGCCGCAAGATGGCTTCAACTATGCTACAACATAGCGAAAGTCAGAGTTTTCACGGAGTAAGAACTATGCGTTTTTGGATAACTAGATATCATTTTGACTAATATAATGTTCAGAAGGGCACCTTTCCGAGCTCTTAATTATTTGTTATATTCTGACTTAGCGAACGTCTGCTACCTCAAGAACACAAATCAGTGATTGAGGAGGGAAATATTATTTCAAGAGATCCACCCATCATGAGAACTACACTACCTATAACCTGTCGCTTATCGAAGAATCGCTGACCATTTTATGAGTTTATTTCAGGTTTGTCGTGATATACGAGATAAATTCTGAATAATAACTCGAATTAAACCAACATGAGGCGGTGATTTCTTGATCGTGGTGCCACGACGATCAAGATCATGGTCATGTATCACGGATGGGGTTTCGGCTCCATTTCTCTCCTCAATTCGTACACAAGGGTCATGATCTGGTCTTACATTTAGAGCCAAAGAAGTCATGTTGCATGAATAAAAAAGAACTTGGTTTACAGTCCTCGGTCTCACGATCTGGGTCTGAAGGTCTGAATATTTCACTTCAGTCCCTGAAAGTCATCTTTTGAGATGTGTTGGCAAAAAGGGGACTTTCTTCATCTGACAGGCTAACGTCACAATTACATTTCTCCACATTCTCGTGGACTTCTACGTCTTTTTGAAATCTCTAAGGCCTCAATGACCTATTTTGGGGATCTTCATGGCGTGATCTCTGCCCTTGGGTGAAAGCTTTAAGTACGCTACCATCTTGATCACAATCACTTTTGGGCAGGGACAAAAAGTTTAAACGTGTTCTTTTTATCCAAGCCCTACCTACGATGAGGCCAAAGAAGTCCATGATGGGTAACAATCAGCGTTTGGAATGTTTATTATGAATCCAAACCTCATCCAAACAATTCTAACCGACATATTCCGCGCACTTTGAAACAACCCTTGAAGCCCTTAAACAAGTACTCGAAATCATGAAAATATCCAATGACTCGGTGTAAAAACGAAAGCTTTTAGGTATGCACTTGAGTAATGGGGTTCATTGGAATCCCATAAAACATTTTTAAGCTCTCGGCAAAGTTCTGGTCGGGTTCGAACACGACATGATTTGCAGAAAACTCATCGTGAAAGGTCGTAAATGTCAAGCAAGACAAGAAGAAAGAAAGAAATCTGAATGCAGAATCAGAACAAGTTGTCATCGAGGACCGTGTTGACTTGTAAACTTGGTGCTTTTTTTAAGCCAGCAATCGCATTTCGGGCGTTCTGAAGGGACCTCATACCCATTCTCAAACTATGCAAAGTTTGTCAGCATTTAAAACTAGGTCAAAATTTGATACGGCTGATATATATAGATTATTGCAACATATTCTGAGTACTCAACAGAGGTGGATAAGAATGCAAAAGGACATAGAAAAATGAAATTCGATCGAACAAAATGCCGAACGAAAGAAAATGCGCAATCAACCGTGATGGAATAAACAAATTTTCCGAATTGTTTTGCCTGTCAAACCAATCTTAGTATCAGGCAAAGATTGAGAAATTAGGATAGTATGCAGTGTGGTTGAGCAGAAACGTCCTCTTTAAAAATATGAATTTACCACCAAATAAACCCACTGATTTCCCGCTAAAATTTCTCTGTCTTGGCACATTTTTGCTCTCTAATTTAACAACAAAAACTGAACATAAAATTAACAGATAACACCTCACATTTCAGTCTATTTGATAGAAAAGAAATCTTGTTGGAAGCGCTAATCCACCGTTGAGGACATCAAAGGCAGTTAAAAGTTAAAGGAGTTATTAATCGGAAAGCAGAAACGGACTTCTCCGCCCGAACATCCTGCATCATCAAGTTTGTTTGGAGCAAATGACGAATTAAATCCACTATGCCCATCTTTAATAGTATTAACTTATCAATTCATGGATTTGCCGTTACTATAGTTACCCATAACTTAGATTTTTGTGAACTACGAAATGGACCAAATGTGTTGTGCACCATATACATAATTGGCAGTCCCAACACGTCAAAAATTCACCGACTGCGAAGCACCGAAACACATACCTCTCGAGTATTTAAGTCTCTTGAATTACCTATCTCAGTTTGACGGGGTCAATTTAGCTCGTAAGTAATTGCCGTCTGGGGAGGAGAACTCTCTTTCGTTGACTAATTGAGCTGCTGGAAACGAAAATGTGCGCCTCCTCGTTGAGACCATGAATTGGAAACCCTACTGTTTTATCATCAAGACTGCTCACCTCATCTTCACACACCTTTAAAAAATGGTCAAGATGGCCGAAGTCAGGCCCACATCATGATGCAAGAAAAGTGACTAATGTATTAGACTTATCCGAATACAAAAAATTTACATGTGTAAGTGCGTATAGAATTAGCAACTTTGTTTAACATTTTACAGAAAGTCGAGGTTTCTAAGCAATGATCATTCGACGTGGGGCCTTCAGGCTATTTCATGGAGATCCATGTTCCCGAGATTAAGGCTAGGTCAGGGACAATTTAATTGTCCCATCGCAACGCTGATCCTTTGTTTTACATAATTTCCTGAGGAGAGATAATTGTCATGATCTTGCCCCTAACGAGAGTCTTAGTCGAGAGCGAGATTTCTTTTAGCTTGAAGCAACGAAAGTACTGATAAGCTTCTTAGACTGCAAGACGAGAGGAAAACAGCTTCAAACAAAAGAATTTCGGGGACGCCCATTAACGAGATCGAAAGTTGCGCACTTGTTGATCTCGCGATGGCTGAGCTAATCATTTTTCATTCCGGAAGTGACTTTGACTTCAAAGAACCCTCATTTCCCATGAGGCACCTGATCGTTCTCACTGTTTCTTGTCCATTAAAAACAACCCGGTGAAGGCCTTCTATTTCGCTCGATTGCTTCATGAAAGTTCTTGTTCTCACAAATTTCTGTCGAGCCCCAATTCTTTTCAAAAAAGAGATTTTGGAGACCTTTCGAATGGCTTTCGTGGACAATTAGTTTAGCTTGCTTGTAGCTTAAGTGATAAACGAGTTTTCAGGGTAAATCGTCATTTAAAGAAGCTTGAAATTAGTCCCATGCTTTGAACCTCACCGCGAGCTGCTAATATCATTTCCTCCAATACAAGGGAGGGAAGAAGATCAATGGTCTTGGACTATAAATCATCCTTTATCTGATTAACGAAGTGATTGCCTTTTCCGATTTCACAATACAGGAAGCCTCCATATGCATTGGCCTCCAGTTCGTTCTTCTCCATACTGACGAGCACTATTGGTTGTGTTAGTTTCTACCAAAGATACAACACAATGATGATATTTTTTAATGGTAATATCTTCCATTTTGGGGCCAATGAGTGGCGGGTTTTGAAGATCATTAATTAAGTCAAAAGCACTCTCGTGCTAAGACACGTTCCAATATCAAATTGAATATCTTGAAAAAATACAATTTTAAAAAAGGTCGATCAGATACTATCCTTGTTTTTAAACGTTGAACTCTTTATCAAACTTTGGATTGACAGGTTGAAAAATCGATATTTTTATTTCTAACCAGACTTTAAACATAGTGACAGACAGATATCTAGGAGATTAAAAACATATGTGATTTGTTATCTTAGTATGTATCATAGCACGAAGAGACACCTTAGTCTCATATCATTACGCGAAATTTCACTCTCAAGTAATGTACACCAAGTAATAGTGGATATTTGTCGATGATTTCCCTCATGTTCGAAAATGCTGTCGTTCCTTGATTGCCGATAAGAATAGCCATTGCAAGAACAAAAGGGCGTCCATTTTGCTACTTTTCGGTGGAAAGCGAATCTTGAGCATTGTACTCCACTTACAGCATGCCTCCCTTTGAGGTTTCTCAACCAGACTGAATCATTTGAGACAAAGTGAAAAGAGGCTCAATTCAGCAATAGCGTTTAATCCACTACTTCATTGGCTAACTGGATGAATGGAGACGACAATGTGAAAACCAACCCAACCCGACCAACTAAAAAACCGCTCAGTTCAATACGAGTTTCACAACTCCAAGCACATTCGTAAACACCACAGCAGTCTTCGATTTGACCGCAACCGCAAATATAAGGTGAAGATTTAGAGGATTTATATTACGGATGGATAATGTTATTCATATCAATCAATTTCTTCACTTCCAGTAAGTTGACAAAGTCTTGAATATATCCATTATCTCGTAAGGTATTTACTTCGTTTCAAGTCTTTCATTTTGCGACCACGATGGCCATTTCGTCACCTCCAGTACCAGATCATTTTGAAACTGGCATTCTAAGACGAATGGGAGGATACCATTTTGATTAGTCTTAAAGCTAGTCTTTTTTAACTTTTTCCAAGACTCGCTTAGTCCGGATTAGAGCCTGACAGAGGACTCGAGTCTTTAATTGGACCAATGAAAGAGTCCAGCAAAAAAGCTTTCCTTGCCTTTGCTAAACTAAGCAAGGCTAGTTCACCTTTTAAAGGCTGGTTTCTTATATAATCAATTCTTAACGGGCGGGGTGAGGCCCGTTTTCTGAAAAATTCCAATGCAAAAATGAAAATTCATCTTGACATGATGACATCATCATGACATGTCCAGACTCGAGTCCTTTTATAAAGGCTCGAGTTAAGACAATTTCTACAAATCTGAGTATAAACTAGAGTGCACTATTTTTTATATCACTTGTAAACGCTGAAATAGCCTTCAAGATGACATCTGGACTCAATTTTCCTTGCATTTAGTGTTAGATTCGAATCATAATATGGAGTCAAGCCACTTTAGATTGAGATTCTTTTTTAAACTAAAAACGCACCTCAAAAATCAGAGCTGAGAGCGGATCTGGTCTAATTTTGCTTGGGATTTGACTTTTGCGCTCATGCAAAAGCTGGTGGCAACCCTGCCTCTACCAACAAATCCGTGGATCCCAAGCAATGAGTAGGTTTGAGTGTCTTGGAAGTGGGTGTCATTTCGTGTTGACTCGGCTGCATCTTTTTTTCTTTCGAAACATGGTGTAACAGTGTCTGAATCATGGGTAGGTGAGTAAATAGTCGGCCACTCTCCAAGAAGTGGTTGGAAATACCGTCTGACATTCCATGATTCTGACTGAAGCCATCGAATTTGAACTGATAAACGAGCACTTTTTGTAGGTAGTTCAAGACTTCAAGATGGGTTCATAATTAATGACACTTTTTGCACAATTAGCATTCGAACTGAATTGATGAAGCTTAAGATTTGGGGGTTGCCCCGCGGTATGCGAACGGGGTAAAAAATGCTCAGAAATAAGGTACAAAAAGTGCTGCGCTCTTTGAGGACGCGATTAACCTTTGTGGTAATATATTGACTTTAGCCTTCAATAATCCATTTTGAAAACGCCCTCCAATCTGTATGTGGCCGATATTTATCATTCGTGAGTGCCCTCAGCATTAATTGCAAGCACCCAACGTCAACCTGATGCAAGATATTGGGGCTGTGGTCTATCAATCCATGTTGCATTAATAACAACAGAACTGACTCCCCTGATCCACACCCTTCCAAATTAATCTCTCCTGCAATTATAAAATAATACTAAATATTATGAATGAGGGAAGCACAATATACGTATGTGTCCTTTTGAAACGAGAATGACGGACCACAATAAAAAAAAACATTTAGTACTGAATTTCGTTCATGAGGATGATTTTAATCGGAAATAAGATAATCTGTGACTCTGAATCATTGTTAAATGCTAAAGAGGATGTCAGATAATAAAATCACACAGGTTTGGACATGAATAAGACATGAGACCTACGGCCATTTTCAATAACCAAAAAAGGGCAAAGTTCAAACAACATATATTGTGTCCTTGGAGAAGAAGATGAGTTTGTCATTGGCACGTCATCAAAGTTCTCTAAGAAATATTTGGTAATCACGTTTTCGCACAATGATTCCATCTTAGATAGCACCTTGGGAATGCAATTGGAGGCGTGGCGTACATTTCCAGGTAGAATCGTGACTTGATCTCCACCCACAGTCCCAGCTTTTGGGAGGCCCACACATCCACGATCGACCTATTGGAATATCTATTTGATTTTGACCATTTGGCAAGCTGCATTTCCTATCGTAAGCCAAAATTGCATTTTTCATCTCCTTTCAATTGGCCCCAATAAGTACTCTGTGCGAGAATAATTCGCACATGGTTAGAGGTGGCAAAACACGATATTTTAAGGCGTGAAAAAGGAGGAGGAGGGAAGAGGAAGAAGTGGAATGGGAGAAGCGCCAATTCGTGATCAGTCAAGTCCGAAATGCAGTTTTGACCATCCTCCCCCATATTCATAATGGCTATTAGTACGTTGTCCCCAACCTCGAAATTGCATGTTAACCTTCCATGTATCTCGCACATTCTATGCGGTCTTTTTTTCTATAACGTGGTTGTCCAGTATCTAAGTGATCTCTGATTTCATTCGCCAATTATCTCTGAGAATGGTCCGCGCTTGCCAAGTCGGATTGGCCTTGAAATATTGGTCAAATGTGGGTGAGAACATTAGCCAAAGATATAGGGAGGGGGGCATTTTTTTCATGTGGGAATGGCAATTGGAACCTGGGGACTTTGATGCAAAAAAACACCAAGACGCTTGGTAACGAAGATGGCCAAAACCGGTGAGTGTAGTTCCTGTATGTAAGCTGAGATTGGCAGGATCATGGGCTATTGTTCATACATTTCATTTGTCAATTGATGTCTTTGGCTAACCAGTAATTTTGGTTGCACTCAAATCGTGGGTCGTCCGGAAAAAGTATTATTCTCGTAAAAAGTAATCCATGCAAGGAATTCGTTGAGGTGGTCAAGTAATGATTCACAGTAATTATTCAACCGAGATTGCAGCCTTATTTTCACCGTTAGCTGCAATTTTTTTAATGTTCGGTGATTATAGTGTAGTGTGTGTAAAAGGCAACTTACATCCGAAAGTTGAAAATAATGTAAATAAGGTAATAGTAATAATTAGTTAAGTAGCTGGTTCGTGAAAATACAAAAAAATGACCGAAATGTTGCCTTCGTAAACGTCTTTTTTTAGGAATAAGGCTTCCATTCATCCAAGGTGCTAAAAATTGAAATCCTCAGAGGAGAACTTGTATCAATGAATTGACAGAGCTTCGTGTCAAAATCTATTATGATCAACTAAAGCCAAGAGACAGAAACTGATGTTTTGACATGATTACAGGGCGTGGTTTAAATGTTGTTGAAAACCGAATGTGAGTCCACAAATCGACACAATGGCATCTTTAGAAGTGACTTAGTTTGCCATTTTGGCCACCAAAAGCCCTCTCTCTCGGAAAGCATTTTTGACAGAGCTCAGCTCAATTTGCCCCATGGCTGAGTGAATGTATTGGCTGTGCAGATTTTCGGTGGCAAGTGTTACAACCTCCACATATGTTTGATTGGAACAAGTAAATGGCCGTCAAGTGGTTATTCATGGTTTCTTGTCGGTATACGTAGACCATCCATCCGTACGTTAAAATCCCAATTCTCGCCTCGCCCAAACCAAAACGCTTCGAAGCCAGTCCAAGAAAATCTAGTACTAGTATACTGTGAAGAATCGAAAAAAGAGGCGGGGGGGGGAGAAAGAAGCATTGGGTGAGAGAAGAAGGAGGGAGGAGGTGAGCAACAGGTGAACTGACCAGAATATTATCTGATTTGGCTTGGATTTCACATCTGTTCAGAATTTGCTCCCCAACTCAATCTGAATCCAAGGTTAGTCGCATGGAGAAAACTTGCTCTACTGACCACCAACGAACAAGCCTTCAATACATAGCCCAACCGGTTTGGGTAAAGTGATATTTAATGGCAATTTTGTGTACATTGTAGGAACTGATGGGTTTGAGTTACATTTGTTGAGGTAGGCACTTTGAGTTCAGAGCTTGTACTCCTCAAGATGGATAATGAGTTGAGACTCGTTGGCATTTTTATACTTAGTGGCAGTTGATTTCGCCCTAGGGCTCTAAGAAAAGCAATAGTAAAGCAATTTACAGACAACTTAATTAGCGTGGGTGGAACAAATCATCGGGAGAGTGGCTTTTGCGGTCGCTCTTCCAGTGTCTTCAAGATTAGTTCTAGTACGATTTGGTAACCCAAACAAGGATAAAGAGTAGTTTCAAAACATGTTTAATAAAAGAAGTATCCTTCAGATAAATGTAAAAAGCCTAAGATGATACATTTATCTAGAGGAAAATAAGTTAAAGTATTTTCATTGAAGACACTAAGCTCATAGCGATTGGAAATGAAGCAGTGCGTTCTTAATAATAGGTTGAGAGATTTTACGTATCACTGTTCAGTCCATTTTCTCCTTGATTTTTATGTTAAACGTTTGGGCTAAGAAATGAATAAAACTTAAAAAATGAGCCTTTTATTTATCAATGCTTTCATCAATAATAATTTGATTTATCCACTGCCTAGGAAGCCTATAATGTCTCAGGTGATAAAAATTCCTAACGGAGTCAATTCTTTAATTGTCACTTCACCCTTACTTCAAATTGCAGCATTAATTTCCAAAATCCAGCTATGCATTCATAAGACACACTTTCGTGTAATCTAAGTTGGTTAGTTCTAGTTATTTTAAGCTTAGGATTTTTTTTTTCAATCGCTCAATTTTCGTTGAAGCTTTTAGTCTCTTATAGCACCAAATGTCCTTATTCCTTATCATTGTTGATAAACATTATTTGATATTTATGGTAACAATAAATCTCGTGCACATTTTTACAATGGAACTCATGATACTATATTATCTTCAATCTCATTTGATTTATGGATTTCCTTGTGAAGGATATAAGAAGGTACATATGAATAATTAGCGAATAATAATAATGCCCTTTATTGTGACTTTTGGTTATGTCAGATTGTTCAATGTATAAAACTGCATGTATAAATATCATATACAAAAATCGATACAAGAACAATAGAATGAAGCAGTCAAGAATGATAAAAAAGTTGACTGAATTGTAATATCGTAACAGAGATGACTAGAGTTGGTTCAGTGCACATGAAAAAAGTTAAGAGGGGAATCACAGATAGTACATAAACAGTTGGATATGGGTAAATGATGAAAATCTTGGTTATTGTAGTAGAGTAGGTGGGTCAGATTGAACACAGCCTTAGTCAGCTCCCGTCATTGATGGAATTTGGCTGGGAGCCGGACAACGGTGTCGACCGCCAATATTCCGAAGGCATTTCGGGCCAAGGACAATTAGGTGTTAGGAAGTCCTTGACCCAGAAGGACAGCTTGTGTCGGGACATCGCCACCGGCAAGGTCAGGTTCGCAACATTGTTGGACACTAACCTTGCCAGCCCGATGGTGAGGGGCTAGGTCTCAATAGGTAAATATATATTCATATATTGCATATAAATACTGTATACAAACGGAATAGCTATTCCAACATCCTTTTGCAAGTTTTGCCACAACTAACGAATTTGGATTACTTTTGGTTGCATATGACTCCTTTTTAACAACTTTTTGGCTCAATGTGGGTAAATACTGTTTGTGATAAAAGAAATAATTTGATTCAATGCATTCTTCGCTTGAAATATCACAGAACTGAGCGTAACCATTCCCATGTAAAAATCGTCTTTATCCACCGTAAAATGGATAAAAAATTCCCAAATATCACTTAAAGAACAGTACGTGACAGAGAAAAGTCCAAATGCATTCGCTATGCATGTAGCCCAGTGCCTAACATTTACATAACTTGCAAATGTTCCTTATCAACAATACGAGAGGTTTTCAAATAATTCTGTAATGCTATTTCCCCAAGAAACTGACAATTGTTTACTATTGGCAATTACACCTCTAAAATTCCATTGTTAATTGTTTATTCGAGGAAT
Organism: Tigriopus californicus; assembly: GCF_007210705.1. Taxonomy (NCBI): domain Eukaryota; kingdom Metazoa; phylum Arthropoda; class Copepoda; order Harpacticoida; family Harpacticidae; genus Tigriopus; species Tigriopus californicus. Next base: position 5,709,110 of record NC_081440.1, on the reverse strand, counting down.
GGTATTGGTCTCTTTTTTCTCCATCCCCACATCGATGATCAAAGACCACGACCGCGGCTGAAACTGTGGCTGTAGATGCTGTTTTCCTGAATTAAAGTTTCGAATGCAACTGAAAAGTGTTTTCCTTCAGCCATTGCTTTTAGGGTTAATTGAATACCATTTGCTTAAGGGCAGATCTCCGACACACTACTGCGATATCCTAAACATAAGCCACTCCATTTTGGACACTTTCGGAATCCTCATACGAGGCTTATTTACCAAGCCCTGGCTTCCCCGTTATGAAATTTTGTCAAGGATCTATCACCGAGTTAATTCTCAAAAAAAAAGTCCCGCGAAAATGACATAGCTTTGGAAGTTCCAGGCCTTGCTGTTAAGGTCGAGATTTTTTTCGCCTCAAAATTAGGAAAGATTGTCACAAAAATCCAACTTCTATTTAGATTATTAAAAATGACCTTGTTTTGTATTGAACCAGGGGCCAGACAAGGCATTCGTAAATTACCTTGGACACATTTTTCAACGACCCCTCCCCAGCATGCATCTCGTTTCGGTTGACATTCGAGAATCGATTGCATCTGTCAGGCAGTTCTTTTATGATAAAAACTGAAGCCTATGGCAAAGAAAATAGGGAATAATAATCAAGCTTTTTGTGCAAATGATTTGTGAGTGCCGCAATTAAAGTCTGCAGAATTTGGCAAGTAATGTTGAAGGGCAGAATTTATCAAACGATGAAGCATATTTCATGGCATAATGGAATCTTTCACATCGCTTTAATGGTTGAATCCGCTTGCTTCATGATTAGTATAGGAACTGGTATCCATGGAGACATTGTTCTTGATCAAAAATACCAGGACATGTGCAACTTACCATGGGATTCACTTTTGGGAATAATTTTCAACGAACAAGGAAGGAGGGTGAGTGTTTCCTCTGAAAAATGCCAGATTGGCATTTCAAGTACATTTATTGCTTATTTCCTCTGTATCTCTTTTTGTCGTAACCTTCAAATGTACCGTGTGCAATGAAGGTTCCCTATTTCGAAGTTGATCGGTAATGAAGATATTGCTCTTTCAGACGACTAGCCGTTGGCAGTGATGGATTTTGAAAGCGCTTTTTTATGATCAAAGAGTAATTCCTGGGAAAAAAATGATTAAACATTATTGCATCTGTGTCTTGTGAAGGTAGCTCTCATATGTGGAAAATGTGTCGAATAAAATATTAAGAACCAGATATTTTTCAGTCCACCTCTTTTCCTTCGGCCAGTAAAAATTCACAGTACACTAACACCCTTCCTTACGAAACAGGTGGTTGTGGCCAGCCAAGAGACGTCCAAACACTCCCAAGGATAATTGAGGTGGTCTGAGTTGGAAAATCGCTTAACACTGCGAGGGATATCTAACTTTAAAGTGAACTAGATTCGTATGTGGTGATCACTTTTTGTGGTTGGCATTTCTTTTCAGGTATAAATTTCTTCATCTAAGGAATAACGCAACATACATAGCATTGCACTACATATATGTTCTCATTGCCGGTTGACTCTCCTCTAAAGGCGGGGTCCTGACAATTCCCTCTGATATCATTTTTTATATGATATATTAAATTTTTTCCAAAAAAAAAGAATTTTAATTAATTGCCAAAACAGACTTCAGATTGAGCTTTAGTTATTTCGGTTATCAAGTCAATTGGAGATCGGAAACGAAAATAAGCACCAAGTTTGGAAATGTATTTCATATAAAAAAATGGATCCAAAGCGAATGTGCCACCCTCGGACAACAAATCAACCTTGAGGAGAACGTGAGATGGTCCCGCTTGTAACTTAATGAATTTAGAATCTAAGTCAATGTCCTTTTGGACGATCCAGAAAGTTATCTTTAAGCTTAATCTGCCCTCGTACTTCTATCTTAGGTGGAGTCTACTCAATGGCAGCCAAGTCCTCCTGATGCCTGCCGTATATACTGTAGTGCAGATGCAGGGCAAGCTACGTGTGCCACTGGACTGCCATTCCTCATGAGCTCCAATGTCTTGCCACGGTGGTTGTATCTGTCAGTCAGTGGTCTCAGTCAATTCTCGTCCGTAATGGATAACAAGGTGCTTGCGAACTTTTTCGAAAAGATAACTTGGGTTTCTTGTTTCTATCCTTAAAAATCATAGAGGAAAACTATTTTGAGGGTTTGTTATTTGCAGTTGTTCTTGGTTCCTTTCAACCAACTCCTCTAGTGCCTACATGGGGCAGACTGCGAGTACTACTGCTGTTTGCAGTCGTATTCAGTCATCAGCTGGAGCTTGTGGCGACAACAATCACGGAAACAATTCTCCTGTTGCGGCTAATCGCATGCAAGGCTATCCCTTGTTCAAAAGCAATACAAGTAATAACAACAATAGTAATCCACACAAGATGAGTCTCGAATTGAAGATTGCCAGTCTAGAGGAAGAACTCATCTCCAAGAATCGCGAGCTTGCCGCCTTGAGGGAATCCATCTCCCAAAAGCCAGGATTTGCAAAGTTGGAAGGCGATGTGTGCATTCGAAGTACAAGGAAACAATCTGCCGCAGTGTTGGTTCAATCTTACGAGCCGTTGACTGTGAACAGCCGCAGACGAAAGATCGAGGATTATTGCCGTGATTTGGTTATCAACAATGACCACATTTCTCGAATGGAACAACGACTAAGGGAATCAATTGAAAAAGGCCTTGACAAGAAAACCCACGACATGGCTTCAGTGAAATGTTTCCCTACGTACGTACGTGAATTGCCTAGTGGGCATGAATGCGGCAAATTTCTTGCCCTAGACCTGGGAGGTACCAATTTTCGCGTTGTGCTGATAGAAATTGGAGAGAACGAAAAGTAAGTCAAACCCTCTTAAGTTTGGAAATTTCCAAACATATAGTAATTAAGTCATGATATTTTCGAGTTTTCAAGGGATACTCTTTGTTTGATACTGGTCAAAACCGTATATGGTCAGTAGAAATTTAATTTTCTTCAGGGACTGGAAAGTTTCCACTGCTTTGTTGAAGTGTTATCGTGGGAGAGGTCCTGGGTGGGATCCTATCTCAAGAAAACTTTGAGGAACATGTCGACAATAACAGACGAAAACCCATTGCTTATTTAACGAACTACAACTCTGTGTGTCGAAATATTGTATGTATTGGAGTGCTGGCTGGCTTCGCTAGTCGGACCAGGCTTAATCCTCCAACCTTACCACCCTAAATACAAAAAGAAATACTGCTATACGCGCATATAACCAGGACACAATGTACAAGGTGATCGTTTCCTTGTATTTGTAACTGGGTTTCCTCGCGAATGGCACAAACACATTAGCAATATCGTTTCTACATTTCAACCAGGTAAAGCCAAACTCGAGTTATTTGAACTTTGCTTTTCTCAGAATTTCTTATCATTCATTCTCCAATGGTATCATAGTCAGCATTGCCACCCCTTGTTTTCCTGTTTGCACAAAATCAAGTTGTACCTATCTACCACCAGCTTGCTTCAAATTCAACATGTACAGACACTAAAGAGTGCACATAACTTGATGCAAGCCACACACAAATAATAACAAGATTGTTTTTCATGCAGCATTTTTTTGTGCGGACTCCCTTTCCGCTTCTAGGAATGGAATCTCCAGCAATTCAATACAAAATGTTTGGGATATTAGTTCAAAGTTATTTCATGAATTTTTTGATCTACCAATGAATTTGAGTTGGCAGGTCTGGCTAATACTTAATTATCGCGTTGATTTGGAATTTTGATCAAGAACTTGTCCAAGTGTGTCTCAAAAGATGAAAGCGGCTACCATTCAGGAGACCTCTTCTTATCATACAACTAGTTGAACTAAACTCAGGATATCATACATGTATTACGCCTTGATTACAGATTTGAAATGGATAATGAAGTGTATGCCATTAGCCAAGACCTAATGAACGGATCAGGCGATGATTTGTTCGACCATATCGCCTCTTGCTTGGCCAATTTTGCCAAGGCTCGTAAGATTGACAAGGAAGTCCTTCCGTTGGGATTCACGTTCAGTTTTCCTTGCAAACAGAAAGGTCTGGCTGTTGGCGAATTGATCTCATGGACCAAAGGTTTCAGTTGTAAAGGAGTGGAAGGCGAGGATGTGGTCACGTTGCTGAAGAACGCTATTAACAAACGAGGAGACATTCACGTTGATGTGGCTGCCATTTTGAACGACACCACTGGTTGCCTCATGTCTTGTGCCTGGAAAAATCATAACTGCCGAATTGGTCTTATCATTGGAACCGGCACAAATGCATGTTATCTTGAGGATTTGGAAAAGGTGAGGAATGATCTCAGAAGTTTACCTGCAAAGCTAATTTTTGGTTGCCCGGTTATATAAAAGACTTAACAATGGCTGAAGCTGCGTGATTGACTTTCTACATCCCCGCAGAATTCAGCCAATATAATTCGTTGAGGTTGCGTGAATTCAAAATATTTCTTACGTTTGATACTCGCGTTGTATGATATAATGTCATACTTTAAGTTCCCCCTTTGCATATCGTTAAAATGCAACAAATAAGAAGCGATCTGGTGACTTATATTTGTTCCAAATAGTTTAATTTTTAAAGACAAAAATTCATAGGAACAAATCTTAGTCCTTTTAGCTAAATCGATGATTTCTAAATTTTATAGTATTTCTCCAGTATCCACTATTTTGTTTGTATTTTTAGTGGTTAATTTAAATCCATGGAAGCACATGCAACTGGGAATCTAACATCAATTGTTCAATTTGGCCCATCCTCTCCAGCGAAATTTCAGGGACATGGCTGTTCATATCAAACATTACACTTAAAACAATTGTCAAGCTTCATCAAGGACAAACTCAATTTCTTTTCAAGAACAATCTTAAATTTTGTTTCGTCATACCAATTTTTTTAACAAAAGTTTGAATAAAATAGATTTCTCCTTCGACAAGTAATGGAGCGAGTGGGGTGTCTCCTTAAGGATGCTGAGATAATCGGCGGCTGCTTTCCGATACACTGAGGGAAACCAGATTGGCTTCACTTTTTCCCCTGTTGGACGTAACAAGGTCCAGCATCATAACGTGGCGGTCACCTACCGGAAGGAGTAATCCAAGAGAACGTCGGGAAATGCCAAAACCCTGTTTTTTGGTTGTAAGACATTGGAACCACCATGAAGGTCTTCTCGTTGGAAAAAAGTGTGATATCGGTCGATTGCCGTGTCCTTGCTCAAGAGTTTATATGCTTTCTCGAATCTCTTGTCACGGTGTTGATGCTACAACAAGACGGGCTTTTCAGCTCGCCTAAGAGATTTGCCCCCTAGTTATTTGATCCGGAAGGAGACTGATGGTGGCGTTCGGATTGTCATTTGTTGCCTCCTGGTACCTCGACGGACCCACCTTGAATTTTTCGCCCCTTCCACTCTGTTGCTTAAGATCCTGCCCGGTCTCTTTGCGGTTCTTAACGTTGCAGATAGGGTCTTGGGGTCGGACTTGAGTTGCTCTGCCATGTACTTGTTAAAGACGTGCGCATCGAGTAGAGCAGATTTTTTTTCCTCTTGACGCCATTGTGAAAATGGATGCATTCAGGGATAAGATGAATACCAAACTAAGAACTTTGAATTGTAGGTACTTTCAGTAAAATTTTACAGACCCCTATCTGTCTATTCTACAACACAAGATAGTAAGCCACAAAGCTGTCTGGGAAACAATGAGAAAAAAACAGTCCGCAAATATCAAAGACACCCTGATATCCGTCAGAGCGAGCCCGACGCGGTCTCGAGTGCAACGGGTACGAATTGCTTGGGATATACGTCGATTCCGCGAGGTTATGTCTGATGAGATCGATTTGGTGGAGTTTTTGGGAACTAAGACTGGAAAGCCACACCAAAATGAGGTCCTTCGTGACAGATTGTGTACAGCTGGGGTTCTATAGACGGAAAACCTCGGATTGAGCGGACTTCGGTGGATATCGCGTGTGGAACGTTTATTCGTGGATCACAATGTCAAAGAAGGGAGCAGACCCGATTCTAGTATAGGAAGCTCGTGAGGATCGTTGAATATTTTACGATGTTGCCTCTTTATTCACGCCCATGAGGAGGCTGGCAACGGACCGTTTTGTTCCCCATTTCTTTGTCTCATCTCCTCGCAACTTTCGACCTGATCCACTTGTGACCCCCCGACTTCAGCCATCTAGCCTCGTCCGTGCGTCCCCCAATTGGTGATCCCGACGTGAAAGCGTCTTAAAGCCGGTCACCCGTGAGGTCACCGATGATGTCGCTATCAACCGTGAGCGGGATGCCATCGGTTGACTGAGGGAAGTCAAAGAGGGCCATTGCCCGCTAGGCGGGCGGCTTGGAGCAGCATCGAAGAACTTCTTCTTTGTTGGCCTTGCACTGTTTCCCTTTTGCTGGTGACTCGGACGAGGAGTGCCGTGACGTCTTCCGGGAGGGCGGTTGAGCTTATTGTTGTACTGAACATTGTCGTCTTTCATCTCGCTGACCACGAAAAAGTCTTCGGCCAAATGAGCCAGTCTTCCGGTGAGTGGGAGAAGAACGTTTTGTCGGATTCCATCTTATCGCGTCGGGGTCACCAATTGTGGGATGCACGGACGAGGCGAGGACAGGATCGGCGTGTGGGTGTTCGTCTTCATCCGGCACGATGCCGTGAAACGCCCTCTACAACGACCATATGATGGCCCATTCCGAGTACTCCATCGGTAAGCCAAGTCCTTTGTCCTTGAGATTGACGGCAAAAACTACACGGAGTCTATCGACCACCTCAAACCTGCCACCATGCCCAGCAAGATCCCCATCCCTGAAGATAACGACAATGACAACACTGATGGCTACATCGCTTACAATAATGCCGAGAGCGTTCATGGTGATGACGAGTCCAGCGACTCTGACGACGAGCTTTTTTGCTGATATGGGACATGTTCCAAACCAACACCCACACGCCGATCCTGTCCTCGAGCCGATTACAAGAAGAAGAGGATTCGAGGGTAAAGGATCTTCAGAATACCTGATTCGGTCTCGAAGATTCATCCATTCATCTCTAACAGAAATGCTCTTAATCTTAATGTAAGAGTCGTTTTTTTATTATTTATTTTAATGCCAAAAATAGGTAAATCAACATTGGCAATTCATACCGGTGTTTGTGGTTGATAATCTGATAAATGTAGCGTCATTTGTAATTGGGATGTAATGGTCGATGTAGTGAACCTCTTCCGCCTTACGAGGCCGCCCATCGCATTAGCCTCATATACACCTGCATTTCTGATAAGCAGTGCTTTGTCCGCGTCAGATTGCTTCTGCGTCTGTGGATGTGGTTAGTCTGAAATCGTCTTTGAGAAAAGTAGGGGAGGACCCTCTCTAAGGTCTGAAGCTTGTCAAGCCATTACCGGTACACCAGGTGCGCCCTCTTTAGATTGACTTTCGGCCCCAGGATTTGAACCTTGGAAACTTGTGAAGGTTTTTTTCTTAGAACTACCGCCTAGACTCCAAGGCCATGGTAGTTCCTGGTATTTAGATATATATGTCTACGTTGTCTTTACTTGTCATTGATATCGTTTGTTAAAATAACTGGTACTTGTCCTTGATGTCTGTTATTTCTAATTAACCTGAAGAGTGCGTTCTTAGGTGATGAAATGAGTTCATGTTTTGTCATGTTTTCTTGTAGGTGGGCTTGTGGGACGGGGACATCAACAATCCGAAACATGTCATTGTTAATACCGAATGGGGAGCGTTCGGAGATCATGGCGAATTGGACTTCATTGTAACGAAGTGGGACCACCGTGTGGATGAAGGCTCTATTAATCCTGGCAAGCAAATTTTTGAAAAGATGATATCCGGGATGTACATGGGGGAAGTGGTTCGTCAAGTGTTGGTCGATCTCGTGGATGAGGATCTCATTTTTGCTAAGCAACCATTAGAGAACTTACGAACACGTGGAAGGTTCTATACGAAGTACGTATCGGAAATTGAATCTGACCAAGTTGGAGACTACACTCAATGTCGGGAGGCCTTAAAAGATCTTGGAATGACTAACGTCACTGATGAAGACTGCTCTGCTTTACGACATGTTTGCGAATGTGTTAGCAGACGGGCGGGATTCATGGTGTCTGCAGGAATCACAGCCTTGCTCAAGAAGATGGATTACAAAGATGTTGTCGTGGCCATCGATGGATCCGTGTTTCGGTTCCATCCTCATTTCGAGAACATCATGCGTTCTCGGATTCGCCAACTTATGGGAACCGAGTACAAGTTTGACCTTATGTTATCTACTGATGGTTCTGGTCGTGGTGCCGCTTTGGTCGCCGCAGTATTAATGGGTGAATGTGCGATTTAAGCTTAAAACAGTTCGATAAATAGCTTAAGGGACAGGGTCGAGTTGCTCTTATCTATCATACTTGAGAGCATACGACCTTGTACCTTATCGTACTTTTAGAGTTCGACTTGTAACTTACCCACAATCGTTTTAAACTTTTGCTCTCAAACTTTTATCTCAACCACTATGTTTGTGCTCTCCCAGGCTAAAGCTTTGGTACTTTTTCATATTTTAAACGTATGGTATATTTCAGCTAATAAATGGCAAATTTGGTACATGCGTATTCCGCTGGTTTTTGCAGGATAGCCTTGTGGTAGCTTTTCATTGGAGTCTTAGTAATTTTCCATCTCTGGAAATGAAGTTACCATAATACGTTACGGCCCTTGTGCCTACAGAATAATTAAGGTATGTCTGGGTTTCGACCTTTTGGCTTTTGAATTTTGGCGTGTTTGGAATTGCAAACAGAAATTTCTGTTGAAAATTAAGTATGAAATCCAAATCAACTTTTTGTTTCACCAACCTTTGATTTCATCACCGTTTTCGAGGGTGACACGTTGAAAGCGATCCCTGCGATTTTTTTGAGATTTTTTGGAAAATATTAAAAGCACTATCCCTCACTATGCCTTGAGCCATGCACAATTTTGTTCGTGCGCCTAAATGAGGCAGAGGTCAAGGCACTTAAAAGCCCACATTCTCATAACTTAATTCCGATTTGAATGTCAGGTGTGTTCATACTTTTGCTCTTGTAGGATTTGAAAGGTCCTCTGAAAGAGTTCAGCTACACTCATTGTGTCAGACTATTTAAAGATATACTTTCAAATAACAATCCCTTGTTAAAGGGAGGCATCTTTAAGCGTATTCTCATATTCTTGTTTGTTCGCTTTTAGACAAGTAAAAGGGCGTCTCCTCCGGCAAATGAAAAGAGCAATGACCATTGTGCATTGAAGAAATCCTTTGTAAGGCCCATGTGCGATCAGGTACTGCATGCAATTTTTCTTTTTTTAATACCTTGAATGAAATAAAATTCTCTTCAATGACCTTTGGGATAATGCCATTACAAACTCCGCACTCCGCTCGTAAATAATGGAAGAAAAAAAATGAGTAATTTTCGTCCATAAAGGATTTGGGTATAGTCCTCCAAAATGGTGGAAAGTCCGAGGAGCATATCCAGTTCAAAGTCGGCAAAGCTTTTGGAGCAGCCGGTTGGTTGGATCGATCACACGGATAAGTTCAGGGATAGCATCACGATGCTAACTCTGTACAAGTCGATTGTCCAGCCACATCTTGAATATGCTTCACCCATTTGGGCTCCAATGAGTTCAGAAGGTTTGCAAAAGCTCGAGGAGGTCCAAAGATGTTTTACTAGGAGCATCACAGGAATGAGAGAGCTCTCATATTGGGAGAGGCTAAAAAAGTTGGGACTGTACAGTGTTCAGAGAAGGTACGAAAGGTATCTGATACCATGCGTCTTCAGAAGTATCCATGAGCTTTGTCCCAACCCAGGGTTTAGGGTCAATTCTAGTGACCGTAGAGGCTTAATGTGCGTTTTGAGAGCACCTTCAAGTCTTCGAGAATCCAGGCTAGTTCGAACAATGAAGTCCACTTCTCAGCTTTCTCGGGCTCCTTCATTGTTCAATTTGCTCCCCTAAAAATATTCGTAGGGAGTATTTTGCTGTTGATCCAGTAGCATTTTTCAAGTTAGACTTGGACAAGTGTTTGACTAAAATTCCTTGTCAACCCTAAATTCAAGGGTTAGCCAGTTTTGCCAAATAAAACGAACCAGTTTTTCGTCTTTAACTGCCGGGAGCTCTATTCCCAGTAGCGGTAAGGAAGACGCCCCAAAAAAGAAAAATCTACCATGGATATATCAGGCACGTAAACAAACCGATATTAGCGTTGACATTCATGTTCAGACCAAATCGTAAATGTCGACCTTGATTGTTCATTCTTGCAAAGAAACTTTTACAACATTGGAGACATTCGTTGAAGGACGTTAATCGTAACGCATTAATGATGTTTCTAAGACAGGTATTTGCTTGGGTCTGGTAAGCTTGACATTAAAAAGAACAAGACTAATTACTTGCCCTGCAACTTTAGACTATACATCTACGTAGATTTGTAGATCTACGGGTTCCCTAGTTATTATTAGACTACTAAAGAGTCTGGCAAGGCTCTACATTAGCTTTTTCGGAATGGCTGTCTCCTCAATCAAAAGGATGTGAATTTTAAACATACTACAAAAGAAAAAAGGTATAATGAGACAATTGCATGCCACTAATTCGGTACTGTATTGTGGGGGCTGCCAAATGTTTACGTCTGAAAGGTTAAACATGAGTTCCAAAGTTGGGTGTCTTTTTCGTATATCTTCTTTCAAGGCTTTCGATTTCAACTACGTTTTCTGCTTTGATTGATCTCTTATTTGGCCTATCACTATATAAGTGATATTGTCTCGTCAGTTTAAAACACGCCTTTGGGTAATACTAACAAATATTTACACATCACTGATATGACGCAATATGTCAATAATTTGAATTAGTCAATGGGAAAAGTATTTACGATCGCAACTTGTACTATCAAGGGCAGATTTTCACAAAAAAATCATGTATTGGTCACTTCATTCTTCTGATTTCCAAATTATTGATTTCGTAAATACATAAAAATAAGCCCTCTGTTATGTGTATTATACCCAAATGTTACACTAATGTTTTTGCACTTTTCCTCATCTACAATAGATTGGAGAGCTTTAGTTGGAATGTCGAACTAGTCACATGTGCACAGTTTACATATTGAGAAAGCTGCAGATCCATGATATTTGGAGGAACAATCACTGTGTTCAATTGGACAATGAAGCATGACAAACTTGGCTAAGCTTATCTATGAATACAATCGTTGACTTCAAATGTGATAAAACTCCCTTATCCTCTCTAATTCACAAGGTTGGGTCTAGATTTGGATTTTGAGTCCCATGGGATTTATGGATAAGGAAAACCCGATGCTTATTAATAAGCACGAGAGTCATTAACATTTTGATACGATTCCAAAAGAGTTTGAGCTTAATCTTTATGATGTATTGCCTAAATTGCAACAATTTACAGGGCTTCTCAGAAAGCTGATGGTTTTAAAGGTTTACCAAATTTTGCAAAGAGTATATTTAAGTTGCGATGCCGAGATAAAAAAAAAATCTTGTAAAAGATAGAGAATATCAAATGCAACGAGAAACCCAACTAAAGGATTCCTCCTCAAATGTTGTGCTCATCTCAAAGACATGTATTTAGTCACAAAATCAATTTTCTTACTTTATTTATTATATTTGCTACTTTTTACCCTATTACTGATAGAAAATCGTAATCATAAACTAATTATGCTGAAAATGCTTTATTTCTTAAGCGTCTCTTTTATGTACATAGATGTGAAATATATTTCAATTGGACGCTCTTCATTTGGTATTGATTATTCATCATGAGGGTATAACGATTCATGTTCTCACTCCATAGTGTATATATTGTTTGTGGGGATAACCATTTCTGAAAATTACAAGCAAAACAAAGACGGCTTCCACTCGAATTCTTTAAACATGTTGGCTCTTTTGAGTTGTAACATTTCCACGTATTCACCTTTCTCAACCCAATGTTGAATTCAATCCAAATGTTGATAATGAACACCCTATACTTAATCAGCTGAGGCTCAAGTCATAGCTTTACTGGCTTCTGATTGCAATTATTGTTTAATCCTTAACTATCAACTCGTAGCAAACTTACTGTGATTGCATTTTGCACGTCACCCAACAAGGACTTGCCCAAAAGGTTGAGATTGAATAGCTTACGCCATGGAATCGTCAAAATCATCGGGGGATCTGGAAGAACCCACGTACCGGGTGTACAAGAGACGATGGTTTGTTTTAGCCACAGTGGCCATGCTGAATGTGTCACTCAACATACTCTGGATAAGTTTCTCATCGGTGGCCTCAAGTGTGGCGTACTATTACGAAGTGTCTCCATCGGCTGTGGATCTATTTTCTTCGGTAGGTTTCTTGGTGGGTTTGCCAGTGTGTCTCGTTTCCACATGGATGGTGGATAAATTTGGTTTGAGGTGAGAATGCGACACAAATCGCCTCATCTTCAAGCATACGTTTTATAATCTACCTCTTCCTTGAAGGTTTACAGTGACCTTGGCCAATGTGCTCACTTTCAGTGGAGGCCTCATTCGGTGTGTTTCGACCTTTCCTGGTTTGGAAGACTCGTTCAACAAAACTGTACAATACTGGTGCGCAGTTGTTGCCCAAATTCTCGTGGGGATGGCTAATCCGATGGGATTTTGTTTACCAACAAAGGTAGTAATCCAAAGCCCAAATTACCCGGTTATTTCGGTTGAACCAAATTGCTTGCAGGTAGCACAAGATTGGTTTCCACCCCATGAGGCACCCATTGCAAGCGGAATTATCACCCTTTCTTTCGTCTTGGGTGTGACTATGGGTAATGCTGTCACGCCATTCATTATCACTAAAAAAGAACATGTTCCATACTTGAACCTCATGTGGTTCATTCCATCCATCATCACCCTAATCTTGGGCTTGTTTTCCGTCGATCGATCCAAGCCTCCTTCTCCACCAAGTAAAAGTTCGGCAGCCGCAAATGGTGTTCACATTTCATACTCCAAAAGGTACATCACGCATCAAACCATATCAAAAAACATATCAAAAACATAACTTTTTCTTACATCCTATAGATTGAAGTTACTACTGACCAATAAAAACTTCATTATTCTGGCCATTTCTGTCGGTGGCTCCGTTGGTTTTTTCAATGCTTTCATTTCTCAAATCCAACAAGTTATGTGTGCTCGGGGCTACGAGGTTTGGTTTTCTGGTCTATGCGGAGCTTTGGTGCTGATTTCAGGGATCATTGGGGGTGGATTCTCTTCCTTTATTGCTAGTAAAACCGGAAAACTTGAAGAGACGGCCAAAATCACCCTAAGCATAGGGACGGTACTCATGATCCTTATTTTGGAATTGCTCCGGAAATCAGGATTGGATTGGGGAATTGCAATCTCTTTAGTAGTGTAAGTGCTGAGATCAAGATCAAGCGAAGATTTGGATCCGGTGTGAAGATCTCATATTCATTTCAGAGGGGGCTTCATTGCTTTTGGCATTTTACCCTTGGGAATGGAACTCAGCGAGGAGAACACATATCCCTTGGAGTCTTCGACCGGAATCACAATCATCAATTTGTCAGCAGCATTACAAGGCTTCATTTTGATAGGGGCATCGGGGGCATTGGACACTGATTTAGTATCAAGTGACCAAGCAATTGAGGTACATTAGATTAGCTTGCATTGAACAACAAATTGATTAATGGCGATCAAATTTCTGCTTTCAGACTTGTACTTCGATTGACATTGATCCTGAGGGTGATAATGTCGTCAAAGCAAAAGACAAGACTCACTTCTTGATGCTAATGATGTGTCACACTTGTCTTGTTTGCGTTGTATTTGTCATTGGTCTCAAATCCAAGTTCAAGAGACGTGATGCCGAGCGTTTGGAAATTCCAGAGACTCGGAAGTCGTTCGCAGCCCAAAGCCTGACGGAGTAAATCAACCCTGGTTATGTACAAATACCTTTTAGAAGAGGTACATTAAATCCGGTCTATTGAAAACCTGCATAGCCTGCATTTTTCGTTTCTATTGCAAAACCTTCCTTATGAGCTGACATTTTCTACCGCTGCTTTTTGGTAGATTGTTAATTGTACACGGTGGTTACATTTTCTGGTTAAGTGTTGGCTCAAATCCCAAGACATCTAGATATGCTTTTCTTTGTCAAAGAAGCAAAAAGAACAACTTTTGTGAAATATACATGTTTAAAAGTAGCTCATATAAGTGTGTTAAATCAAGCATTAAAATGTATCATTGTCAAAAACCTAGTCAATCAGTATTAAACATACTCTTAGTTATGTACTGACGTAAAATTTCATAAACTTTTATTGGGCAAATGTTTAGTTATTACAACTTAAAGGTTGCGTTTTGTGCTTTAAAAGATCGAAAAATGGCCTAATTATGTTTCCAGTTATTCCCAAGGAATATGGTAGTCTTTTTCAATGACACGACAAGAAATAAAGGTTTTCTGTTTTCTTTAAGACTTTAATAAAAGCTAAAAGTAGCAAAGAATGTCGCTTAAAACTTACAATAGATGTAAAATTGCCTATCATTTTGCTTAAATGCCAGAACCTACACTATCCTATTATGTTCCTAAAATATTTGAACGATACATGGGACAGTTTAATTTTGAAATTTGTCACTTTTTGCAATAATTAATTTCTACATACTAGCGATGGTTGTATTTAACGTTAATGTAATTTTGTCAAAATTCAAAATTAAGCTTGATTAAAATTGCGATTGACAATTACGGCATCAAAATTGTGAAATGTTGACATTAAGTCAGGTTTAAGTTAAATTGCAAACTATGATCGGGTTTTTCTACCAGCTTTAGAAAAGTTAAATAGTTCCATCTATATTTTAGGCATAGAAAAAGCTTATTATATCTCTTGGCAATTGCTTTAAGATATAACCGGAGCAATTTGTAGCCAAATTTGATGCAAATGTAATCTTTGAAAACTAGCTATCTTATTGTTTACTTAATGGATTTGAATAAAATTTTATTTGGAAGGGCAACTAAGGTTACTCCCAAACTCTATTGATTACGTTTTCAAAAATATTATCTCTTTGTAGGTTTTAAGTGGATTGATATTTTAATCTGAGCTAGAATCCAAGATGATTTTTTACAAAAGTTGTTCCTTTTGTTTTGATAACAACGAAAATCGGTATTAGAAATTTTGGCATTTGCAAATAAAACTTTATCCGTATTGTGAGTAACACCGTGATGTAGTTAGATCTAGTTGCAAAATCAGTTAAATTGAAAAATCCTCATTCTCTTTCGATTTTTGCGAGTAAATAGGCGAAGTGATCATTGGAAATAGGAGCTCAATAATATAAGGGAGACTACAAAGTATACTCACATTCAAAAACAAATTTTGCCAACCGTTAGTGCTATTGCCAAATCGTTTGGATATTGGAAAGAAGTACGATTCGTTTTCAGCCAGGCATAGAACACAGTCTCGTGACGAAGCTTTAATTATAAGTGAAAGAAGGTCGTCAATACAAGGACAGAATAAAATTTTGTCTGAAAAAGATCACGTATGTTTGAAAAAGAGTACATTTTCCTAAGATTTGATTCGAAATGAACAAAAAAAAAACGAGCATAAGAAGAAACAGGTTACTATTCGAAAAAGCTGGGATCATAGAATACCTCGGCAAACCTACTTTCTTGCAATTGCAAAGGGAGAGTAGAAACTCTAAACTTTATCAGCATTACATGCTCATTAACTCAAGCTTATATTTGTTTACCAACATATACCGTCTAATCTTAAACAGTCTCACATTCACTGTGATTGCGATTTGCTCCTTGTGTGACTAAGACGCAACATCAAATTCAGATCTCTGACTGAGGAGTGTCTTACACCATGGAG
Organism: Tigriopus californicus; assembly: GCF_007210705.1. NCBI lineage: Eukaryota > Metazoa > Arthropoda > Copepoda > Harpacticoida > Harpacticidae > Tigriopus > Tigriopus californicus. The sequence continues at coordinate 5,693,300 of NC_081440.1, read as the reverse complement.
AAATCCAATTCCTCGGACGAGTTGGAGGAACCCACCTTCCAGGTGTACAAGCGACGATGGTTCGTTTTGGCTACTGTGGCTATGCTGAATGTATCCATTAACATTCTATGGATCAGTTTCTCATCAGTGGCCTCGAGTGTGTCGTATTATTATGAGGTTTCTCCCTCTGGCGTGGACCTTTTATCGGCTATAGGCTTCTTGATCGGATTGCCCGTGTGCCTGCTGTCCACGTGGATGGTGGATAAGCTAGGTCTGAGGTGAGAATACAAGGATCTTGTCTAGCTTGTAAATCCTGCATTCACCTAATGACAAGAAGTTGCCACATGGCAGATTTACCGTGACATTCGCCAACGTGATCACTTTCCTTGGAGGTCTCATTCGATGTGTCTCAACTTTCCCTGGCTTGGAGGGCTCCTTCAACAAAAATGTTCAATACTGGTGTGCTGTTGCAGCCCAGGTCTTGGTTGGAATCGCCAATCCATTAGGATTTTGCCTACCAACGAAGGTATGTTTTTTGAGCCTTATTTTTTAGTCTAAATAAAGTCAGGAACAAATGATGGAATGAAGAGGCTCCATCCTCGGTAAATTCCGTCAAGTGTTGTTTTAAGGTGAACAGAAATGTTTCCATAGGTGGCTCAAGATTGGTTTCCTCCAAACGAAGTGGCATTGGCCAGTGGCATCATTACCCTATCGTTCGTTTTGGGTGTGACTATGGGCAATGCTATTACACCATTCGTCATTACAAAGAGTGAATATGTTCCATATTTGAACCTCATGTGGTTCATTCCATCAATCATCACCCTAATTCTGGGCTTGGTTTCGGTCAACCGATCCAAACCCCTCACATCACCTAGCAAAAGCTCTGCAGTCGCAGAAACGATCCACATTACATTTGGCAAGAGGTATCAAGAGAGTTAAGACTCGAACTTTGGTCGATCACAGCAATTTTTTTTTTCGACTATATCTTTCCAGATTGAAAAAGCTTTTGACGAACAAAAACTTTCTGGTTTTGGTGCTCTCCGTTGGCGGAGCGATTGGTTTCTTCAATGCCATCATCTCTCAATTGCAACAGCTCATGTGTGCCAGAGGATACGAGGTTTGGTTTTCCGGTCTTTGTGGAGCTTTGGTATTGCTCTCAGGGATTGTCGGGGGTGGCTTTTCCACCTTTGTGGCGACCAAGACGGGTAAATTGGAGGAAACTGCCAAAATAATCCTGTGTGTGGGAGTAATCATGATCGTCTTGATCTTGGAACTCCTCCGAAAGTCAGGGATGGATTGGGGGATTGCCGTCTCGTTAGTAGTGTAAGGTTGTGTTTAAGAGTTTCGTCTTTAAAACATTGTGTTGATCCAAGTGCATTTTTCTAGGGGAGGCTTCATCGCTTTTGGAATTTTACCTTTGGGAATGGAGCTCAGCGAAGAGAACACATATCCCTTGGAATCTTCCACGGGAATCACCATCATCAACTTGTCAGCTCAACTTCAGGGACTGATTTTGATTGCAGTTTCTGGCTTTTTGGACACAGACCTTGTGTCAAGTGATCTAGCGATTGAGGTGATTAATGCTGAAACTTTACCTTGTATGGTTTATTTTTTGTTAAACGCTGGCGATTTTATTCATTGCAGACATGTACTGATAATAGCCTGAATGAAGACGGAGTCGATCCGGGTAACGTAAAGGCAAAGGATAAGACCCACTTTTTGATGTTGTTGATGTGTCACATCACGGCAGTCTGCCTGATTTTTGTCATAGGACTGAAATCTAAGTACAAGAGACGTGATGCTGAACACAAGAAAATCAGGCAGACACGAAATTCCTTCATTGCCGAGCATCTGATGTAGTACAATAAATTGAATGGTATGATGAAAACCTCTCGGAACTGGAGATCAGGAAGATCGCGCAACCTGCAAAAGGGCCAGATAGTTCCAGGAATTTTCCTTCATAAAATACTAAATGCGTTCTTGCTAGAACCAGCACAACTGGCAGTGAGAGCTGGTTAACGATTTAAAGAGGAACTCGCAAAATGCCAGATCCAGGGGAACAATTTTGCGCGGAGAGGCCTCAAAAAATGCTTTCCTGTTTTGTACTGAGTCATCTTTGAGAATACGAAGAATGCTTGAATATGATAGGAAAATAGGAACGACGAAGCGTAGATTCTAGGGGAGCAAATGTACAAACATCAAAAATTAGGACTTGGAAAGTCGGACCGAATGATTTAATCCCAACGAAACGTGAATGTGAAGTAGGAAACCAAACGGCGTTTGTGTCATCATCTCCCGTTGTGGAAGGAAAAAAAATCATGTCCCTTCACATGAAACGCGGGAAATGAGTTCCTTTGGTCCGAGGAGTGATGCATGCCGATTTACCGCCAAGTGCGAGAAAATCAACCCTATTTGACAGTTAGAAAAGACGATTTGCCTGCTCATACGGGTCCATCTAGGCTGTCTACGGTTTAATCTTGTTCTTAGCGCCAATTGACGGCCCACAGGGTGTCGCAGAACGCTCTTTCTCGTCTTCTAAATTCGTCCCTTTCAATGTAGTACAACAAAATATTAGAAGGGTCTCTTGTAGTAATTCTTCTCCTCTTTTCGAGTTGCATGCAGCTTTGGCTCCTCTGAACCTTATCTCTACTACAATTTCCCTTCTTTCCTTCTCTCTCTCTCTCTTTCTCTACCTCCCTCCCTCTCTCGCTCTCTCCCTTTTTCACGAGTAACACTGAGATGCCCCCATTCACTTCACATATTTGTGTGCCAGCCGAGCTTGGCCTTGACAGCCTGCGAGGCAGAGTTGCTTGATCGAGTCGAGGAGTTGGCACTACGACTCAGGACTCAGACTTCTCTCTAGTTCTGTTCTGTTCTTGCCATTTAGAATCTAGTTGCTGAGCAAGAGAAGCTTTTGAGGTGAAGTCAGGCATTAGGTGAGGGTGGCCATGTTCGGCTTAAGTTTGTTGCATTGCCTTAGAACCTTTGAGGCAAGCCATTGTGCATTTAGGCTAGACCATGATGCATGCTCTGACAAAGTATTGAGGCAACGTATGGATTGGAAATTTCATGCAATTCATGGAGTTACCTCGAAATTAAAGCTGAACTTAATTTGAAACACCTACATCCAGTAGTTGACAAGGGATACTGACTTGATCAGCTTTGGGCACGATTATAAAAGCCTTATTAGTAATGGAAATTAGAAAAAGGTATCCTCATTAAAGTGAAGTAGACTGACCAGTCGAATTTTAGGTAATCCTAAAAGACAAAAGAAAGAATATGGACAAAGACAAAATGCTTAATGCATATGTCTTCACAATAGCATGCACATGTGTAATCATTTTGCATATTTGTGTTACAGATTTAATAAACAGCATGATTATCTCAATGCTTTTCAGCTTTCAAAGGCAATATCTAATGACTTCATGCGCTTACTTTTTTCCTTCAAAGTTCTCATAGCTCAAGAATCATGCCCAAGAATCAGCATCATAGTTGAAGAATATCACTATGTTAGACAAGAAACTCTGACAGTTGATACAAAGGAATAAAAGTGCTTCTATTCTGAGAGAACTCTTTTCAAAGTACATTTCCTAAAGAGCCCTTGGATTAGCACCAATGTCAGAGATAACTATGCCACTGGTCTCATAGCTCATACTTGACACCGTCATACTGATAGCGCATAAATACTTCCAAAGATCATGTCTATCATGTTTTTGGTCCTGACGGAGCCGCACTTTCCTGCTCTCACCTTTGGCTACCCTGCCATTAGCCAGAACCAAGAGATGAAGGGAATAAAACGTGAAGGAAGCCTTGACAAAGCTTGCTGCAACACCCCACACGCGTTTTTCCCTCCTCTTCTCTTCGAAACCGATCGAGACCGAGAGGAAGAAGAGGAGAAGAAGCTGAAGTTGAACGTTCGTGAGGAGAGGCTCAAGCCTACGAATAAGTACGTACCTACGGACGGACGGACGGACGGACGGACGAACGGACGGACGAACGACCGTCGAGAGTGTTTGTAGTGTCTGTCTCGTTCGTCGGCGTGGCCCTCCTCAAATCCCAACCGAGCTAGCCTCCTTCTTCGACCGTCACCCCGGGCGGGAAAGAGGAAGGAGGCAAGGGGACGAAGATTGCCGTCACCGAGTTGTTCGACTACAACGATAGGGGCAAGTTCTGCACCATGAATAACGGCTGCGATAGCCAAGAGACATCTGCTCCCGAGTTGTTCCTAAAAACAATCAGGGTGCCTGACGCCTCGAATTTAGAAAGGACCATTTTCTGTTGCTGGAAGCAGTGGACGGAGATTGGGCGATCGTGTGGGATTGCAACAATTGGGCAACAATTGCTCTTTCCTTGGGCACCTTGAATTGGTACTTGATATGTTCTCTAGACCAACGAGAGGAGACGGAGGACGACCCATGTAAGATGGCAAAAGACCCTGATTTACTCGCTCAGAAGACGAAATAGGTTTGGTTTTGATTGACGGGACTAAGAACTGACAAACCTGCCATTGGAATACCGCTATTATTTTTCGTCATAGCCTTTGTGAAGGAATCAATTTCTCACAGCACATGCAATTTACGAGACCCAAAATGGATTGATTAAGTAAGTGCCAAATATGAACCCTCTGTAGTACTCATTTCACATCTAATGAAACTATTCATTTATTCGTATCTAATCCCACTCCCGAATATGACTCTGCCCAACTGCGTTCAGTCACCCTGTCATTTTTCATCGAAATCCAACTCCCTCGGAGACTAAATAAGTAACGAAGAGAACCTAGAAGAGCGGCGTTTTATAACCGTGTGGAGTTGTTCTCCAGAGAATGCGTGTGTGAGTGAGCGAGTGAGTGAGCAAGAGAAAGAGAAGAGACTTTGTCAAAGGACGGCAGTAGCCGGCATTTTTCCTTCCCAATCGCCCGTTCGATCCACCAGTTGTGTTTGCAGTCTCACGTTCCCGAATTCGTGGAGGACTCCAACTCGCCTGCTATCTATCTCCTTCCCCCCCGGATTGAACTGAAACGGCGGGCAAACTGCGAGCCAGGAACGACGACAGAAGCCAGGCAGGGAGGGAAGGAAGCCGCCGATCATGATGACTCGAAGTCTTTAAGTGTACGAGGAATGACTGCGGCTAGTTCGCAAGCACAAGAGCCTTGTTCATCCGAAAAGGCGGCGACAGCGCCGTCGTCCTCGTCGAGTTTTTTTCCCTTCTCTCCTTTAAGCTGACCCTGAGCTGGAGCGTGCGTGCCGAATCCCTCGGAAACCCAATCCATTGGTTACACCGATGGGCTACAGCTAGCTGCTTGCCAAGCCGGGGCACTTCCTTCTTTGAGAATTGTTTGCGTTGAAGCGAGATGTGGGGGTCGGCGTTGTGTCGGCGTTGTGTCGGCGTCGGGCTGATTGAGGGGCGGGAAACGGCGGTGGTCGTCGTTCCTGGGAAGTTGTCGTGGAAGGCAAAAGGGCTGACGGACGAAGGGACGGACGGAGTACAGAAGCCTAAGAAGAGAGCGAGCTATGACTGAGGTCTGATCACTAAAGAGAAGAGGAGAAGAACAACTCTGATATTGTTGAAGCAGTGGTTCGTGAAGTGAGTGAAACACGATGGCGTCTGGATGTGTAAAAACACGAAGATTCTTCGAGAATGGAACTCTGGCACAATTCGAATATGTCCTGGGCCTCTACGACAAGTGTCTGAAGCTAAAGGCTGATTCCAAAAGTCAGAAACCTGAGAATATTATCAAATTGGACAAGTGGTAAGTGGGGGCTCGTGGCTGTTTCGGCTCGAGGCGGCCGAGGATGACTCGCGAACAAAGGGCCGGGGTTGTAGGCGGACCCGTATTGGGATTGACTTCTAATTCAAACCCCTGCCCCCTATGGGTGTGTGTCAAGCGTGTGCCAAATTTCAAGGCTCTCCGCTGAGGCCAACCTGGATTTCGAGACCAATTTCCTGAGGGCGTCCTCGGATTGTGCGCTAGTCTCTCTCTCTCTCTATCTGCTACATAGCACTCACTACGTGGGACTACATAGAGTAGAAGTAGTAGTAGTAGTAGTAGGACGAAGAGCAGTCGTCGGCTTGGTCTGTATAGCTCTGCCAGGAAGCCAGCATTCCTCCCTTGCTATTCTGTGACGTCACACGCCTGCCACTGCTCTTGAGCTTGATTTTATAACATTAAGACACTTTTTAACATGATTTTTGAGGGACAATGAGCTACTTTCTTGGATGTTTTTGCGGTTTTCGCAAGTGACTGACTTGACTGTTGTCGTTGATTGCGCGCGTGCTGCATGCATGTGTTATGTTACCGGGCCCCATCTCCTCCTCCTCCTCCTCCTTCTCTTCTTCTTCTTCCTTTCGTCTCCTCGCTCTTCTTGTTCTCCCCTTTTCTCTCGGTGTCCCATTTGACCGATCGTCTGGAGAGGGCTGCCAGCTGCTTTGCCAGACCTCCAGATTCGTACTCTTTTGGGGGTCATGAAATCAAGCTGCCGTCTGCACCCACTCCCTGTTTCTCAAAGTCACTGAACAGAATGAGATGGTTTTCAGATGGATACGTGCATGCCCGTTCACACATGTACCCAACGAGTGATTGACTGTCAGGCTGGTAGGTGGCTGGCTGGGGATGATATATCCCAGTTTGCGTCATGCAACAATCTCTCGCGGGGATGGACGACACCGACTCTCCTAGTCGGTTTCCCGTCTGGGAACTGTTGCCTCATCTCTCGACCCATGAACAGACTCACATGTCTCTTCCCTTTTTCTCCTTCTTCTTCACTAACTCTGGGGAGGAGAAGGCCTAGAGGGTTGGTAACCAATTGGCTGAGAGCGCCCAATTTTGGGAATTACCTCGGGCTTGTGTCCCTGCCCGAGTTGAACATCTTTTTAGGCATGGTCAACTTGCGTTCAGGTGATGACTAAGGCCCTCTAAGAGGTACGCAATGTGATCGGCAATTGCATGGCGCACTTGAATAGAAGCTCGGTGGTGAAAGCGATCAAAGTCAAGGGAGAGGAGCGAGAATTGTTTCCCCGCGCGTCATGCATTATTCCGTTCCTTGAAGTCAGTCGCCGTCACTCAATGATGGTCCGCCGGTTGTTGTTGCTGCCGTTGCCAGTGGTGCTGTTGTTGTACGTGTATTTAGGGCTGTTGGTGATCCCGGCAGAGGTGGGGAGAACACCGCCTTCGTCTGACGCTTCTCGATCCCTTGTCCACGATGACTCCTCTCTAATTGATGGCCAGAATCACGTGTACTTGTTGCGCCGGAATTGACGCTATTTTCTCGACTTTCGCGGGTGGAAAAAAATCCTTTGACTTCATGCACACACATTAGTAGAAGTTCGGAAGGGAAGTACGAAGCGACAAACGCTCTTCTGAGACAACCGAGTGGGATGAACCTGAGTGTTGAAAATGGAATAATTGCTCGTAATCTCGATCCTTGATATTGACCGCACATTTCTGCTCTCTGTTTAGGTATCAAAATGAGTTGCCCAAGAAGATCAAGTCCAGAGGCAAGGACCCACATTTGATTCATGACGAGCTGGTGCAAACCATCAAATGGAAATTAGCTGTAAGTATTTGGGTAGTTTTAACGTTAATTCTCCACCATTCCTCTCGCTCGAAGAACGATGGCGGAAAGGGTCGTTCCGGATTACTGAGAGTTCACTTTGCATCTGAAGAGCTGATTTCTTCTGACTTACATGAACTTCAATTGCTCCGATATGGATTATTCATATGTTCATGTTGGGTTAGCTGCGAACATCAGTGCTGATATGAGTTGATTCTCCGGGCACTTATTTGATTATTTCTACGTCTTGTCATTCCTGTAGCGAGGTAAATTTCGACCCAATCTCACCAACCTTGTTCAAATGAACACCCCTCGCGTCGTGATGAACGAGACAAAAAAGGCCTTCAGACAGATAAGAAAGAAGCAAGACCTCCAAGCTGGTGTTCAGGCCCTCTGTAACTTGAAGGGAGTTGGACCCGCCATGGCCTCAGGTAACAATCTATTCGACCTCTGACATCAGAATCCATGGCCATGGAGGTCCAAGCAACGGGAATTTGAAATTAATTGATTGATTGATCACCGACCGTTCTTTCTCCTTCTCTTTCTCACACTGATCTTTTCGTGTCTCTCCCGATCTCGGTCGACTTCCATTATTACGTACTTACTCTACCTACCCCTACCACCTAAGAGCACTCCTATAAGGGTACGAATTGAGCTAGGTCGAGTTGATCTTAAGCACCCCTCACCCATGAGCTTATTGCTGTCTTAAGCCCTGACTGAGATCCTGGTGACCCCTGTCCGAGTTTGATTTCGATATCTTCCTTCAGCGCGGTAAATTCTTCCCTCAACTCACCAATCTTGTCCGGATCAACACCCCGAAGGCGGTTCAAACAGAAACCAGAAAAGCCTTTCGGAAACTTCCAAATGTTGAGCAAGCCATAGCCAATCTGTCCAATCTGAAAGGCGTTGGCACCACGTTAGCTTCAGGTACACAAAATGTCTTCTTGGGACCGTCTGGTGCCAAACCCCCATTTTGTTGCCAAGTCAAAGTTTGAATTGATACCCACCTTTGAGACAACCATGGCTTGGTCTAAGGTATCAACATTTTCCCCTATCGTTCAGTTATAACTTCCTTCCGGCTTGAATCATTCGTTATTATATTCTCCCGCTATCGATCATTTTCTTTCGCGTTCGATTTCGGCTTAGTAGTTGCTCTTTTTTCCACCCATTTACGTCAGTTTCTGTTCAAGATTTCTTATTTCACGTTTCCTCTTACTTCATTATGCATGCTGACCATATTGTCCCCATCTCGGGGGTCGTTTTGTCTCCTGCTCTCATTTTCATCTCTGTGGATGCTCGGATTTCTTTCAAGGGCTCTGGATCCTTGTATGTCCAGAATTGATCCCCAACGTTTTTGGTGATGTGTTATTTACATTGTCTCACATCTAGTCCCATTCTCGGTCCAAATTGAATTCATTGCAACCTAATTCATCGCGATCATTAATTGAACTAACGTTGAGATTGGAGTCAATCTGGGTCAGAATGGGTTCACCGAACAGAACCAAAGCTCACCAATCATTCCATTTCGATCTCTCAATTTCCCATTGCTTGGACAAACATGGACCTTATTCGTTGTCGAACCATTCATAATCTCATTGTATGATATGACCCATTTCGTCCCTCTGCATCGAAACTCATTTATAGTGGGCGACGGCAAGTTCATAAATCTGAATATTTCAGCCGTCTTGGCCGCTGGTGCCCCTGATATGGCCCCTTTCATGGCCGATGAAGTCTTGTGGGCTCTTCCGGACGTCGACAGCTTGGATTACACGATGAAGGAATATAATCGCCTGGTTGATCATGTCAACCAATGTCTGGAACGACTCAACGAGCAAGGTATGCTTTACACATTGACGAATACAAACCGTGCCTTAGGTGCCACTTTTCAATGTGCCTTTTGTTCCAGGAGCCACCACCTGGAATCCTCACAAAGTCGAACTCGCCGTCTGGACCTATTACATTGCCAATGACCTCAAACCCGAATTACTAGACGATATGCCCGAGGAGAGTCGAGCCAGTGCTGCGACTGCGACCACTACCACCACCACCACCACATCCTCCAACAATCCCGTTTCTCCCGAAAAGGAGGACAATGCGAGTGCACCAATCACCAACGGATCCACCGTGGCGACCACGCCCAGTGACGAGAATGGCGACTCGAAAGATTCCAATGACTCCACCAATGAGAGCAAATCCATCGCCGATGCTGACGTGGCTGAATCAGAGGAGGTCAAGCCTGCGGTTGAAACGCCTTCAGTATCTCCGGAAGAGAATGGGTCGTCGGGAAAGAATGGGTCAAGTGAGGATGGTGCTGAGGTGTCGTCAACGGCCGAGAACAACACTAATGGCGGTTCAATTGAGAATGGCAATAAGGACACAAATGGTGCCAGCACTGCTACAAATGGGGACGTGACCTCAACTCCGCAAGAGAATGGCACATCAAAGGTAAAGGAAACTCTATCAAGATGCTTGTGGTAATTGTTTCTCCAATTTCAATTGATGTCTTCTAGGACAATTCTTCCGATGAGAGTTCGTTGGCCAAGGATATCATGGATCAGTCCGAGGAGAACACGAATGACTCCACCAAAGAGAATAAGGAGGCCACGAAGCGCCCTGCACCTGCTGACAGCTCGACAGATAGTGCGGAATCGCATCCCGAGCCCGCATCAAAGAAACTGAAGGCCACGGAGGGCGAGTCAGCCCAGCCTGATCTCGAACCTCAGAGCCAACAGAGTACTCCCCTGACAACGGCCTAGAGCGGCACCACACACAACAGCAAAAACAACAACAACAACAACAACAACCCTTATTCTCCTCCACCCGTTAAAGGGCGGGCTGCGTCCAACAAGTATCATCTCATTATACCAACATTGTATTTACTACAACCGGAAAGAACAAGAACGAAGACCGCAACTACCACGATGACGACATCCATTTCGGCAGACAAGTAAGCCACTTCCTCATATCTCCTGTCCAGCTCCTTGACAACACAAGCAACCTCAACTCAACAATCTCCCCCCTCCATTCCTCCTCATTAATCGGCTAATAGTTCGATGTGAAATATCTCCGCAAATGCCTGTGCGAACTCCAAATTTGTATTACCCTGGCTCTATAACCGAGGAATAACAATCGCCCCCATCATCGTTGGCGAGGTCTGAGCAGGGATGTTCGAATGGTGTACAATTCAACCTTTCCACAATGTGAAACGACAAAGATTATTCTAATTTTCTAAGCCCCTAATTACCACCACACCCACGCCCACACTCCCCTCCTCCTCCTCCTCCTCCCCCTGCTGACAATATTATCCTGTGTGCTATCGTCACAGATCCATTGGCAAAGTCTCTTCACATTTCGCCCTACCACAAGCAAGCACCCCCTTACGAAGACTTCAAAAGCGCGCAATTTTTGGACGTCTTTTCCAGTTCCGAAGATTTTTTTGCATTGTAGTAGACCTGTACAGTTATTCACGTCACATTATGATGATATAATATTGAAAAAGTGAAATAAAAAGTCAGGCAACCGGAACTTTACGTATTGCAAAACCGCGACTTCGGAACCGAGACGACGATCGGAGAGTTCCGAGGAATAAGCAGCTTCTCATTCCTTGTGATCACTTGTAGCGGGTTTTGATCTATGTTGATTTCTTCAACCTGTTCGCCACCGAAAACCAGGACATTTCCATTGAAGACTCCAAGGCCAGGTTCGTGTCGTTCTTGATCGAGCAGATTATCGTAGGGAGTCCATTCGATATCCCTGGAGCTTGCGATTTCATTGGTCAACTTCCCGAGGACAACAATTTTTTTGCCGCTTTCCACGGTCAGCATCAACGTATGGTCCTGATTCTCTAGTAGGGCACACGATGGGTTTTCTAATTGCTCGTAGGTCGTGGAAATGAATGGATTGCCATTCTTCAATTCGAAGCAAGATTTTCCCATAAAATCTGTTCCGCACATCATCTCAAGGGCCCTACTGCCATTGGTGTCGGGTTTACTCACATAGCAATAATCTTTGAAATTGATTACGTCCTCTAGGGTTTCATTCGTGAGTTCACAAGTGGAACCATCCCAACGCAGATCGGTGCTTCGAGACGTATCCTGGTGACTAGGATCAACTCCACCATATATATGCACACTATCCGTAAGGTCAATAGCTCCAGCAGATTTGGGTTTGACGGATTGCCCACCCAGGTCAAACTTTTTCCACTTCAGCGCTCGATTGGTATTATCTTGGTCATCGTCAGTAGTTTCCAAGACGAAACACTCGTAGTAATTGTCCGGTTTTCCTCCACAAGCGAGGACAGACCCCTGGTACCAAAGACCAAAACCAATTTCCATGTCATTGGGGAGATCTGGAACTGTTTGACAATCAGAGTGACTCTCTCCTGTGTACAGTTCAGTAGACTTCAGAGGCCCTCGCTTTTCATCCGTTCCGCCCAAAAGTAGAAACACTGCCTTTTCGCACTCAGGGTTTAGCTTCTTATCAGATCTCTTCGATGTTTTGCAGAATATCTCTTTGAAATTTCCATTCCGACAACTCAAAATATTGGAAGATTTCGAGACGTATCCAGGTTTGCACTTGACTTTACAAACTGTTTCTTCAGACTTGGAATTGATCAGGCAAGAGATTCTTCCATTTGAGATATCCACATTTTCTTGGTCGCATTTAAGTTCCTCTTCACAAACCTCTGGCAGCTGGGCATCATCCCAAGTTCCATCTTTACGGCAAATGATAGACGTGGTTTGACCAGCGCAATCACCCGAGCAACTTGACGAAACTGTCCATGGCTCATCAGGGCAATCCCAAGTAATTTGAGGGTAAAGCTGATTGGGATTTTTGCAGGTGCAACTCGGAATGTCGTTTGAATTAGACCAGGAACCGTCTGCTTGACATTGAATACTGAGCTCTTCGTTGGAACCGCTCTCTTTGTGACAATCTCGATGGCAAATTTGAGGTCCTTTTACGGACGCTTCACCGTTTTCACATGACCAAGGAATCTGTGGGAACAATTCATCGGCAGCTTGGCAAGCGCAAGTTTCCTTGATATCCTCCAAATCCGAGTTCCACAATCCGTTTGATTGGCATTCAATTTGCAATGGCTCGCTTGAACTCAAGGCATTGCACATCCGATCACAAACTATTCCAGCATCCAATGGGTCGTTCGAGGTTGGTTCCTCTCCGCAAGTCCAATCCACATTCGGGTTAATCTGGGCCGGGTTTTGGCATTGGCATGGCTCAGAAGGCTTATCCCACTCACCATTGACCAAGCAATTTAGAACCAAATCGTCATTTTGAGACTCTGGGTTACAAACTCGATGGCAGATTTGTCTTGCCTTTGAATTTAGTGTTGAGTTTGGGGAAGTCTGTTTGATACAGTCCCATGGAATTTGGTCATTCAAGTTATCGCAATGGCACGAATCTGAAGTTTGAATCCACTCATTTTCATCGCAAGTCATTACCAGATCATCTCCAGACGCACATTTGGTCGTGCAAATCGTTCCCTGAGAATAAGGAGGACTCCCAGGGCAATCAAAGTCCAAACTAGGTTCTATGTCCGGTTTCAAAGGGCATTGACACATAACTGGGTTGCTTGGATCTTCGGGATTCCATTCCCCGTGGTAACATTCGATCACGTACTCTTGACTACCGCATTTAGATGTACAGACGGAAGAGTCTCGATTGCAATTCCATTCTAATCCAGGATATTGTGTCGAAGGCTCTAAACAGTGGCAGTCTTTGAGAGTTTCCCATTCTCCGTTTGGTTTACAAACTATCGTGGCAAATTCGCTGGATTCCGCACATTCTTTGGAACATGTGGATCCCGCGTTTTTTTGCGATTGACATTGCCAGGTTTGATCGGGATCTTCACAACGACACTTGCGAGGGTCATTGAAACCAGGATTGGTTTGCCAAGTGCCTTTACTGGTACACTTTTCAGAATAGAGATCATTTTCAGGTCCAAGACAACTCGAAGTACATACAGAGTCAAAAGCATTTCCGTCGGAACATTGCCACGATAACCATGGATATACAAGATCTATTTTGACACACGTGGATATCTCACAATGTTTGGTCGATGGAGTAGCACTCCAACCTTGATCCCAACAAGAAAACTGTCTCAAGGCACCATTTAGGCATCGGATAATGCATTGTGCGTGACGAGCCACCTTTTTCTTGGTTAGAGTTGATTCGGGGGAACACGTTATAACGATGGATGAATCTTCCAAGAGAGATTTAGTCAAAGGCGGACACGGGAAGTTGGGAGTTAACGATAGAGAACATGTTGAAGGGAACATTAGGAGCCAAGATATAACAAAAGTTCCAAATATTAAGAGTCGCATGGCGAGGTTGGCTCTTGAATGAGACACAAGCTCTTTTGTTTGTCTTAATCTGATCCCGAATGTCATTTTTGGAGGTCGGTAGCTGACACAAACTTGATAAGGATGACTCCGACGATTTATTTGAATAGATAATTGCAAACACTCATCAATTGGATGAAAGCAAGCGATATTAACACGTATCCTGGAGGAACGATCATATAAAGGAATAATTTGTATGAAAGATATTTTTTCAAGTTGTCAAAGAAATATAATGTGTTTTGCTCTTCATGACAATGGACGACGATTTTCTGTTGGTTAACATCTCAATCATTCTTTTTGGTTGCATGGTCATATGAAGGTGGCTGCTCAGCGTAAGCAGGCAGGTAAACTGAATGCGGGTTATTCGGATCAAACCATCCACTCTGAGTCTGAGGCGGCGGCGCCGAAGCGGCCGCCTCGGCCGCCTTCGCATCTGCAGAAGAAGGAGCGGAGGGCTTGTTCTGGCTCTGCCCGCTTCCACCAGCCGCAGCGTAACCGTTATATCCGTTGATACCGGGATATGGCGGAGGAGCGTCCGTCATGTACACACTATTGGCTGCAATGTCATTGTTAAAAACCATGACAAAGGGGATCTCGAAGGAGTGTGCGAGTGTTGAAAATAAATACAAACCTGGCGGGTGATCAGGAAAAACATTCGTGGGTGGAACCCACCCCATGTATCCCCCTGGATTGGGAGAATATGCAGGGGGCGGAGCTGCATACCATGGCCCACTGGGAGGCATGTAGGGGGGAGGGGCATCATTCTGATAGTTTCTCGAGGCTGAAAAGATAGATGGCGAGGGTGAAAACATTTCTCGATATTAGTAAATTAGTGACTTCTCACCCATTTGAGCGGCACGGAGCATAGCCGTGCCAAAGTCAATAGCGCCACCAGATTTGAAATGCACCTGAAACTTCACTTCACCGACATAGTTGCCATTGGGCTGAGCACGAACAGTGCCTTTGATGTAGTTGGCGCCAAAGATGGGTTGTTCTAGTTCGACCTACAAGAAAAGCAATCATGCGTCAACCGCTACTCATTTTTGAGTGGATTAGGTTGACTTACATCCTTTAAGGCCACGAAAGGAAACGAGAAGGACTTCATGGGCGCGTCCTGTTTTTTTGAATTGAAAATCATGCGGTGGGTAGTTAAATAGAGGCGGCCCTTCTTTTCGCCGGCAAATGCGGCATCGGCTTGACCCGCAAATTTGACGCTCACATCATCGCAAAACAACAAAATGCTGAATGAAAGACGAAACGCGCTATTAGGCTTGACATAATGATACAATATATGTATCACCCCCTCTGTGATGGCAACCTCGAAGCCATACGGCGATTTGGCTGGTCCAAACCTCATTTTAACTTTCTTCAAAATTCGGTGGATTTTTAATTCAAATTTTCACATTTTATCAGCCCATGTACAGTTAGATAGCCAGCTATCTCACAAAATTAATCTGAGTAATCATAGGATGGGTTAGTGTGACAAAGGCCATGTCCTAGGACCCTATCTGGAGTGCCGGAGTTCTTTGAGTATGGTAGGCCGTATCAAAACAACGAGAATTGAAAATCAGCCCAAATACATTGAACTTTGATCGAAAACATACATACTGGCGTACAACTTTACAATCCAATGCCTTTCCTTCCGCAATAGAGCTCCTAATATATTCTCTTTTTCATTTGTATTTTTTGTGGACTTCTTTACCGCTGTTTACGGTATGGTAAACCCTAGCAGTTGGGAAGATGTAAGTTTTGAATTCTTCTTTATTTCTATATTCATTTAACATTTAATCAACCAACGAATTAGAGCTGTCTGATCTCGCTAGACCCTTGAATATACGTAGCGTTAATCTGGAATCTTGATATAGGGTTTTTCTACTGGAAGTGTCGTATGCATAGAATGCTTTAGTTTTAGTTTTCATTCTTTATTAACTTTGGGCTATTCCCTAAGATATGCGGCATGACCGGAACTCTTTTATGTTTCGATCGACATCCTTTGAGAATTAAAACTTTCCAAAAACGAGATATACCCTAACTTTAGACGTGCTCCTAATCTACATCTCTTTTTTTTGAACGTTTTTTTTCTTCTATGTCTTGGGATTTGACTGGTTGGTGCTGGGGCACGTCTTTTGGCGATGTTAGAAGATGAACAGATTCGGACCAGGGTTAAAATCATTCGCTCAAGGGCTTCGTCAATTATGGTTTCCTGTTCCAGAAGAGGAATCAAGTCAACTTGTTTGATCGCATCGGATATTTAAAGACCAATGATCGTCATTGAACATAAATCTATTGAGCCCACCTTCTTCTTTTCATGTGGTAAAGGCATTGATGATTAGTTTGTCAGAGAGCTTTCAATTTCAAGCACGTGATATTAGATGGAATTGTTGGGGTATTAATTACACGCTCAATCGTATCGTGGTCTTTATTTAGTACGACTATTAAAAAGAAGCAAATTGAACAATGAAAGAGGCTGAGAAACAAGAGAGGAGAGCAATCTCAACCTACAATCTCAAGATAAACGTTATTCTCCACCGATTAGTTGGCGGTGCTCATTTTTAGATTTGTGACAAAATGATAAAAGGTTTAGATAGAGACTTTAAAGGTTATTAATATCGTGTTAGGTTAGGTTAGGTTAGGTAAGGTTAGATTAGGTCAGGTTATCATTTGAAAAAGTAGCACCGCCAAATAATCGGTGGAGAATAACGCTTACCCAATCTCAACCTACATCAATGGTTTCTTTTAAAAACATCTTTGGACCTGATTGACATTTGGCGACGCTAAATGGAACAATAACTCGCAATTTTGCTTGCTTCCATTCGACCATCTCTGTATTGCGAGAAAAGATTGAACTAACCCCAATGAGTGATCCAGCCATTTATTAGAACGTATTTCACCTATGAAAGAGGGTCACTCCCAGATTCCGATGACTCAAACGTTTAATGAATATGAGAGACTTGGTGGTCAAGTTTTATGTGAATATCTAGGACCCTGCCTGGCTTACCTCTCCCCAGCGTGCAAGAGAACGCCATTATTGGCGTGGGACGTGTTCAGGGCCATCCGATCAACGATCAATCTCCTGAAGATCAAGGGACGCGAATTAGGATCGAAGCAACTTCTATTACTGCTGTCACTCTCTAAAATGATTCTCCTGGTTCAGAATGAGTCATTGTTGTCACGTGACGTGAAAAATACACCGAGGGTGACCAATGCGAGCAAATTCAATGATAGCGTAAAATGGGTAAAATGGTCAAAGGGAATTCCATAGGGCTTGTCAAGTGAACGCGTTCATGAAGAACTGACGTGATTCCATGGAGTAAAATCAAAGACAACATGTCCAGCCAAACCGCACTGTGCATGCATTGAATTTTGACATTTATGCCATGTTACCTGCTTGTTTAAGCAAATAGCTTTATGGTATTGAGCCAATTTGATAGTACGTTCACCGATTGACACTAAACGTGTTTATTTTGTTGGGTTTTGTAATATAGCTCACTCAAAATCACTCAATTATTGAAAATTCAGTGAGCGGTTAGTGCGAGTTGACTGTGATGTTTGTCTTAGTTCTCCCTCCCCAAAATCAGGGTGCAGGACCACATTTTTCCTTGAATTTCCTTCAGTTGACATGCCCTATTAATCAAGGAGGAAAAACAGGTCGAGACTAAAATCATTCACAAGTCACGAGTATGTAGCTTTAAAGAAGATTGAAATAAATTTCTATGGGCATACGTTGTTTAGCTCGCTAGGGAGAGAATAAGAGGATTGGTCTTCGTCAAAATAAGTGTTATCAACTGAAGGCAGATGAGATCAAATAAGTTCAGCTTCAAAGGAACTTTAGTTTTGTTAAAGAGTGAAAAAGATGCATTTTATGAATGAAAAGGATAAGGAAACGATTGAGCCCGTAGATATTTTGCAACCACCCAAAATTATTTTTTTTGACGTGAGATAGCTAAAACTCAAAGTGAAGCCAAAAACATATTTGTCTCTGTTTTTGAGACACCCCCAAAAAACAGAAAAAGCATGTATCACCGTACGCCGCATATGTAACAACCTTGGTATCACATAAACTTTTAACATGGTCAGTCTAGCAACCTTATCGAGTAATTTGGGTCGAGTGGGGTTGACAGAGTCTCAATCCTGACCAATAGCGGGAAGTTTAAATAATTGTCCCTTTGTCTGGACTTCATGATGTGCTATAGATTAAATTCCATGGATACTTCCTTAGATAGAAAAAAAACACGACATATTTAGCCTTATGAAACAATCAATTTTCTACACATTGACCCAAAGATTGTCCTCAACGTTTCGTCAAGGGCGGGCAGGCCAAATACTGGCCCCTTAAAGGCCAAAAGGCTGAGGAGATGAATGGTACCAGATCGTCGCGTGGCGGAACAAGGGATGGCTTGAGAAAGGTTCATAAGCAGCCTTCTACTTTCCCTCCACGTCTTTGATGAAAATGAAGACGACAACGGAAGGATGAAGAACGCATGATGGACAGGGGCTATCTCACCCTTCAAGGGTTAGCCGTGGAACCACCACGGGGCGTGAGCGTGTTACCGGTGGCCTTGGCTTCGGTGGCACCCCCACCCTTGGATCGTCACAATGCCGTTTACTTGGGCATGGTTCTCGCTGGAGTGGGATTCTTACTTCCATACAACAGGTAATTAGAGATAATGCAGTTCATCTACATATTTCATGAGCGACCTACCCAATCTATAAGAATCTTTCATATGAAAAGTGATTGAAATTCATAACCCAAAGCACTTAATTCGTTTGATGAAATTTTTGAAAACGAAAATTTCCTGATGTTTCAGCTTTATCATTGCTGTGGATTACTTTCAAGACAAATATCCTGGGAGCACTATCATTTTCGACATGTCTCTGGTTTACATCCTCTCGGCCTTCGGTTCTGTTCTGTTGAACAATATGTTGGTAGAAGTTTTGTCCATGAACATTCGAATATGCATTGGTAGGATTGGCTTGATATTGAAGTACAAAATCCATGGCCAAAATCGATTCATTGTCCTACTAGGATATGCCATCTCATTTTCCGTACTGATGTTCATCACGGTCTTCGAAGTGTGGTTGGACGTGCTTCCCAAAGAAGACGCTTATCGCATCATTTTGCTCTCCATATCTCTATTGGCCGTGGGATGCACGGGTTGGTAGAGCTTTTCAGTAACCTCGGAACAGAGATGATACTGGATTTGTATCTAATTTCAGTGCAACAATCCAGCTTTTACGGATACACCTCGATGCTGCCCACTCGTTATACTCAAGCTGTGATGGCAGGAGAAAGTATGGATATACTATATCAGTAACTTTAAGAAGACAATTATGAAAGTATTATTTATGTTTTAGGCGCTGCTGGTTTCATAATATCCGTTAGCCGGATTCTTACCAAGACCTTGATTGAAGATATTCATACGAACACCATGTACTTCTTCGGATTGTCCTTGATGATTGTCGTAGCGTGTATATTTAGTTATTCGCACATCAGCGAATCCGATTTTGTCTCCTATTACATACAAATTTGCCAACCTTCTAAGGGCATTTTGACCATGCGACCCGGCGACACACCCATGATCACCACACCCACTCGTATAAACGAGAACTCGGAGAGGGAGAATTCAAACACTTCAAATGGGGAAGGTCCTTCGATTACCGACTATGTCGAGGTGGACTTGGACGACTCAAGGCCGATATTTGGACCCTCCTGTCAACTAGGAGATGACGGAGGAATGCCTGCAATTCAAATATTTAAGGAGAGCCCGAACCGTCTAAAGAAGCTCTACTCCGATATCAAGGGTAATCAAAACTAGAACATGTTATTGGAGCAAGTTTTCACGATTTGTTGATTATCTTGTTCGTAGGAGGCTTGCAGGATCGATGGACTATTGTTCGAATCATTTGGCCGTACATGTTGGCAATTGCGTTGGCCTATTTTGTCACACTTTGTCTCTTTCCGGGGATCGAGTCGGAAATCACGAGCTGCTCGCTTCAATCTTGGATGCCGATTCTTGTGATGGCCGTATTCAATCTATCAGATCTCATTGGCAAGGTGCAGCGTCAATATCATGAATCCGTGTATTTCGATATGAACACCACATTTTGTTGCCTTCATTTCAGATTCTGGCGGCGCTTCCGTACAAATGGTCTCGTCCAGAATTGGTTCTCGTTTCGATCTCGCGGGTTTTATTGATTCCTTTGATGCTATTTTGTGCCACGCCGCGAGCCCAGCCACTCATATCCAATGAAGGCTACTCACTCGTCATATCAGCTGCATTGGGTATGTCAAACGGCATATTTGGATCGGTTCCAATGATGTTAGCCCCCACCAAAGTGGACGAAACTCAAAAAGAGTTGGCAGGTAAGGGATCATCTAAATACATTCAAATGATTAAACGTGTAAAAAACGAATCTTGTTATTTGTTGAAGGGAACATTATGACTTTGTCGTATAGTATGGGCTTGACCGTGGGATCAGCCGTCGCCTACGGATTGGATGAATTTATCGGTCCATCGTTAGAGCGGCAATGTCCTTGAAACGCTTCTCACTCGTCATAACTGAACATATCTCAATGGAAACGATTTGTACAAATTTGCTAAGAACATTATGTTTCATGAAATATTAAAAGATAACTTCATGACCGACAGTAGTACATAAAAACCGCATTCAATTGATCCTTGAAATTTGTATTATCACAGGTGTTAGAGTTAAATGCGAGGATGCCATACTAAGGGCTTAGAAAAGTCGAGATGAACACGGATGAATCGATATTGAGCGTGGCATGCCACCATTTATCCGGGAAGTAAATGGCCTAAAGAATGAATGAGAGCCTCTTTATCAATCTAAAGGGTCAAATACTCCGTTATTCGAACCAATTCTTACCTCGCCCGGACGAAGTGTGCATTCCAAAAAGTCCACCTCCTTCACTTGTCGAGGATAATCTTCCCGGAACCATTGTAGCGTGGTCTTGTTAGGATGAAAATCCGGCTTGATATCCGGTTGGGTTAGAAACCAGCGTTTACGCCCATACAAAGTCTCCGCAAATCCAGGTCCGTGAAAATGGAACGGCACACCCGTTCCCGGACCGGCTAAGCCAAAGCTCAAAGCGTGGGTATGAAGTGGAAGGGAATAAGGTGGTAGTTGATACTCATCTAGTACATCTTTCCACTCTTCGACGTCATTATCCCCAAAGAAATAGAAGGTCTCTGTTAAAAAAAGAAGTAATCGAGCAGTTAAGTTTTCAAATCATTCGTGAGTTTGGTCTCAACTCAGATGTCAGGATTCATTCCAGGGACCATACAATGTGCATTTACAGAGCCACCTTCAAGCGCTCGATAGTTAAGGTATCTCTCAACACCAATTCGTGGATGGATCGGATATGATATCAACACAAAAGCAAGTAATCAAGATTCTCACCATTGGCAGGCGTGTCCAATCGTTGAGGTTTGACCATGTGTTCCACATAATGACGGAAACTGACGTCTTTCTTATCATAAGAGTAGGAATTGGCGGAGCTCAATCGAATGGTGGTGTGACCCCAATCCGCCAGCAAACGGTCCTTGTGGCACAAGGCTCGGAATAACTAAAATAAAGCAACTTGACAGTCACAACGAATTAAGATGTATAGAATTGGAACTTACGTCATTGTTGGCCGCATCCCGGAGCACAAACGGTCTTTGGAAAGCGTATCTAAAAAGAAATGACGCCATCGAATCAGTATGAGATGCGTGACAATGGATTGGTCATAATGTCTTCATCTCAACTCTTTGATAAATCGGGCGTGGCTGAGGGTACCATCTTCGATGGGTAAATTGCAAGGACCGGGGGACACTAAAATGTCACTCAACCAAGTTCGCCTGAAAATAGGAGATAAACGGAGGCCATCATCATCGGTCAAACAAATCATCCAATGTAGCACAGGCATCTATCAGGCAATCAAGACCTTCTTTGTACTCACCAACCACCTTCTTCGATGAAGGGTCGGGCCTGGTCGTTTTGGGCTAGTCCTGGGACACCTAAAAAGCCGCAAAACCATAGTAATACGGTCAAACGGTTGGACCGCATGACAAGGCTGGTGGAGAGATGGTGACGACTAGAGTGACGACGAGTAAACGTTATTCTCCACCGATTAGTTGGCAGTGCTCATTTTTAAATTTGTGGCAAATTTTAAAAGGTTTAGATAGAGACTTTAAGGGTTATTAATATCGTGTTAGGTTAGGAGGTTAGGTTGGATTAGGTTTGATTAGGTCAGGTTAAGATTTAAAAAAGTAGCACCGCCAACTAATCGGTGGAGAATAACGTTTACCGTGAAGACGATTCTTTTCTCTGTTATGATGACGAACTATGCCGAAAGCTCAACCATAGTTGCCAGATTTCTGGTGGAAAAAATTGCCAAACACACTGCCACCAGACAAAATTAATGGCCATATCAGAGCCAAAAACATATCTTCAAAAGTGATTTGTTTTGGGAGGACACCATTTGAGTTGTAATCTATCGCTTTTTACTTTTCCCCTAACATCAAGTTTATGAAATGATGAAATGCCAAATTCTAGGAATATCTCCAGGACTTCAAAAGATGAAGAAAAAAGTTTTATCTCGTGAATCAAGTTTATTATTGACGGAAAACTGAACATCATCTTTTTCTTCTTCTTAGCAATGACAAAAGAGTGAATAAAAACAAGTGTCGCCAGGAATTGAATCTCCAATGTAAATTTTCTCATTTTTAGCCCTTTCATTGAATATTGACAAGGTTTGTTGATTTGATAAGTAGCACAACTTGAGAGAAAAAATGCCACCTATCAAAAGATCAACATAAATTAGTATCCAATTTGCCCAAAAGTGACACCTGAAGTTACCATTTGGTAACTATATGCCCTTCAACACCTATGGCCAGGCCATGAAATTCAAAGACGTCTCAAATCAGTCAGGTCGGTGGTAAGAATGAATTTATTGGAGTTGATATTATGAAATGAAGGTGAATTCATAACAAAGTGAAAGATGATCCTGTCAGAAGGTTGGTGATATCTTCAAAATTATCTTTCTTTGTGACTTAGTGGATGCCCCGTCGAGGATTGTTATGTGTACATAGAATTGTATATCTGTAAGATTTGTCTTGTGCGATCCAAGTATGACCGATCAAGATGAGGTGGCGTAGCATAATTATTTAGCCTTGGATTTATGATTTTTAGCACCGAGTACATGATAACTTTTTTTTTTAGATTGGTGGAGTTAAAAGAATTTAACAACCATTCAAGAGGTAGGTCATAGTATTGGTCCCTTTAAGAATGAATAAAAGACAATCATGTGGCATGATTGGAGGTTGCGTGAATGGAATTTATCATTCAGGGTCGGGCATTTTCCAGTGACCAATCAAATTCCGATCCATTCTTGGCATCATTGTATTAAACTTATAGATATTAACTGCAAATGATCCCAACAAATTAACATTTACTTTGCTCATTAGGTATTGTATAAGATAGATAAGAGCATTTATGAACACCTAATTCATATATAGACATATCTTATGCTCCTGAATCAGAATATTTTGTTTTGATTGAACCTTGATTCAGTTCTCTTCGTTCATTTATTGAGCCCCCATAACATAGTATTCATCTTTTCCCGATTTGACCGTAAACGTTTTGTCATGAGTACGGCTATCGCCCCGGGAGCCGTCACCGAAGCCTTGCAACTGGAAATGGGAGGTAAGGACCTTGGCGACATTTCTGGCTGAAGGCTCAGAGGCCTGGTCGGGCACTGAATTGCTTGAATAGCGCTAAACACAGAACGAAATCTGTTTTAAGTTTTATTTAGAGACCATCATCGCTTCACATCTTCTATGTTCTCGTCAAATTCTTCTACATGAAATGCTTGCTGAAATAAACGCTCGGCATGTGTTCGTCTAGATATTGAAGTATTAGTGTGTTATTTAAGGTAAAAATTGCTCGAATAATATTTTGATGGTCTTCTTGCTCTGTAGGCTCAGTGCAATCCCAGATCTTTGCCCCCGGTCTGGTCTGTTGTAAAGAGATTTGCTGCTCTTGGATGAAGTTCTCCACTTCACTGGGCCTCTCTCTTGCCGGTCTTCAGCAGGCCCTTTGTTTTGGTTCTGCCATCAAGACTGCCCTCACTTGCATTTCAGAACATTGTTTTGGTGGCAAACGATGGGAGGGTTCCCACATGCCTTTAGGTTCAAATTTAATCTTTTGCAGTATGACACTAGTATATGTGCTTAACACTTCCTCTTAAAGAAATCCTTGAACAGGGACAAAAATTGCCCCGGAAGTTTTTACACCCATTCTGTATTTCCTCTGAATTTCCCCTAACCCTTCATTTTTCCCCGAAAATCCTCGGTTTTGGGTGATTTTATAGTTCAAATTCATGAAATAGAGTTTTTGCCCCAAAATGGCCAAAAAAGTTGAAAACTTAATTTAACCTAAAAAATTATCTTTCCGATCCCTCGTAACAGCGAATCTAGGTAACAAATAACACTTTTTGGGCAGTGATGGGTTCAAGGTCGATCTATGTGGCCTTCCCTTCCCATTTGCAGAGCAGAAATTCAAGAGGGTTTTACCAATCGGTTTTTCTTCCAATGCCGCATTTCAGTTCTTTCACACATGATGATGATGATGCTTTATTTAGGGTCTCGTGAATAGTAGATGAATAGTAAAAGAAAACATTGACGAAAAATGGTTAAGGAATATAAAAGACATAAGACCGATCAAACTTCTGCAATTGCTGCTCGATGGGAAAACAACATATTTTGTTGGAGCTTAGTTGGCGAAGAGTAGCTAGCCTCTTTGTTGTAACAATTTTTTAGCTCGTGAAGATAGAGGGAATACCAGCGTTCGGCTTAACATCAAGATTGATTTTTTTATACACTATTGAAGTTATGGCCTCGCTCCGCCGGTATCCATGTCTCTAGTTAAAGGTTTCATTGGTCGTGAACCAATTGGATTTCATTTAGACAAAGACGCTAAGATTGAAAACTAACAATAACGATTCGTAGACGTGCCTTGCATTCTTCAACAAGAAAGTCTGATTCCAGTTATAGCCATTACTCATTTCAATTTTTGACTTAATGAACGACTGGATCAAAAATATTGCTCTCTCAATGCTTGACATAAATTGCCCTCTCAATTTAACTCTTGGCAGAATGAATGGCCAAGCCCTCTAGTGGCAAGTGCCAACCAGAAGAAGACCCCCTAATGTATTGCCCTTTGATAGAGCATGACTTCAAAATCATTTAAATTGTTAAGATCCTGGATGGTTTTTGCCATCGGTGTCCCTTATTAGGGGGCCCATCATACGTTCACAACTGCTATGGAAAAAGGATCCATGAAATTGTTTCCATTTTTTCAGCTGTTTTTGTTTTTGGATTCTTCATCAAAGATTTTCCCCTTTTTGAACTAAATAAAAATTTCTCCAATAAAAGTTGAAGTTTTTATACTATTTAAACGATTAGTCGTCACGTAGAACCATACTGTTCAATTTATGAATAACCTTAGGTGGTTGTGATTCTGTTTATATTACAATGGCCATCAACTTATTTCTCGATATCAGTTGAAACTCGGGTTCCTTGTCAAAGCATAAAAACCGAAGCTATCATGGAAGCAACAAGTCGAATATGAATAATTATTGACCTGCTAATCCTTTGTTCGCTTTCAGCCAAGGAGCCTTGGCCCGAGGATGCTGAATTCTATCAGCCCTACGAATTGGAACAGATCCTGTTGCCCGACAATGCCAATTGCTTGAGTGTTCAGGCCTATCTGAGGATGTGCGACCTCAATTTCAATCTCCGACAACGCTCCAACGCCGAGCACATGTCACCCTCTGGCAAAGTGCCTTTCATTCGAGCCGGTAAATTTGTTATTGCCGAAATGGATCCCATCATCTCATTTGTGGAACAAAAGGTATAGCAGGTCGATATGACCATTCATCGAGGATTGAGAGGTTTTTTGATTTAAAAAAAGTATCTTCATAATAGGGAATCACGCTCACGGAACATTTGGATTCGTCTCAGAAAGCGGATATGAGAGCGTACATGTCGCTGGTGTCCAACGTGTTGGGCAACGCTGAGGTGAGACCGTAATTTGATCCATAATGATTGTTGTACCCAACAACCATTACCCAAACATTTTTGCTACGTAGGCCTTTGTGTCGTGGAACGATGACACGACCTTGAGCGAGGTGACGAAGAAGCGCTACGGATCTGTGTATCCATGGCCTTTGAACTCGATCTTGAGCTGGCAGAAACGCGGTCAAGTGATGCGACGCTTGAAAGCCTTAAATTGGTCCTCCAAGTCCATGTCCGATGTCCTCAACGAAGTCGAAAATTGTTGTCAAGCTCTCAGCGAGCGATTGGACAACCAGAAATACTTTTTCAATAACAGGTTCGAGACACATTATTCAATGTACCCGTAAATTAGTGACTGGCGTTTAACACAATGGATTGTTGCCTTATTTTCAAGACCTACTGAACTGGATGCCATGGTGTTCGGCCATCTATTTTCTATCCTTACCACGCCCCTTCCGGATAATAGCATGGCGAGTATTGTGCGGAATTACAAAAATTTGCTGGAGCTCTGTCAAAATATTGACAAAGAGTATTTCGATCGAGCGCATGCCACGCCTTTGTGAGAAGTTTTGCGACAGTTTTAAAAGGTTAGCCTTTAGTCAAAAATACACATTTAGCGATTAACAAGACGTTTCTTTTTTTAATTTTCTTTGTTTCGGATACAATTTCTACATGGTTGAACGTAAACAACGACGAGGGAGGGAAGACGTTAATAAATGAGGTGGGGACGGAAATAATTTGGGGAACCAATTCACGGTGTTGATTAAGATTACAAGGATCAGTAATTGGATTGTACGGCAACGGTTGCCCACTACAATGTACACGGGATGATAATGCTTTTTCAGCTGCCATTTCAAGGGGCGGAACTCCTTCCAATTTTCCATTTGGACAAGACACAAAAAAGTAAATCACGGCGTTTTAAGGTACGGACATTGCTTTGTTTGCGGATTATTCATTAATTTCTTCGTCTTCTTCTGGAAGCAAAGGACGGAGTTAAACATGAGGGATATGAGAAGTTAAGGGGAGAATTCTTTTTTTCTTCATTTCAATGCCCAAAAAGAGTGTAGTGTTTTCCTGTATTTGTTGAGAATTGGGAGAGAGTAAGTGAGAAGGAGTAGAAGTAGTAGTTGTAGTTGTGGATGCTGTTAATTGTGTTCTTTGTTTTGGGGGCGATTTCCTTCCATCCATCACATTTTTATGCTGGCTTCAACGCGAAAATCTGGCGTTTTTTTTGCCACAACAGGAGCGGTGGCAGCAGTAATGGAGGCACTTATGGCACGTACGAAAGGATCAGTCAATGGAGATCCTTTTTGGTTGTCACTCTGGATTTGTTCATTCGCCCTAATCAGATCATTCGCAAGTTCTTCTGCATCCGTCTTCATTTACACACATTTGGTTAGCTATCTAAAGAATTAGGAGGGTTGTTTTTCCTGATTTGGGGGGCGGCAGTGAGCGCAATTCCCAACATTCGAGAAAGAGTTCATGTGAAAGATCTATTTTGGGGGGGAAGGGGGAAAGAGCGTTACGATTTCCCAATGGAATTATTAGCTACTGTGAGAATAGGCAGTGTTGGTGTAAGGTCCACTGTAGATGGATGATCCCGTGGTCGAGAGCTCCTTCTTCCTTCGCCGTTTGGAGAGCAGACATAGGATAGCGATGATCACGATCAGGATCAAGACCAATCCTGCAATGGCGATGGCAATTGCGAAATCTCGCTGAGGAAAACAGATCCTCGAGGGGTCATGAGCACGAGCAGCCTAAAATGGAACATGAGAGTAACACCACGAAATGACGTGATCGGGATATTTGTCAGTAGAGAGCTTGCTTACGATTTCATCGGCGATGTTATCGTCCAAGAAATCCTCCTCATCAAACTCGGAGGCCTCGTTGACGTAGAGGCCGGAGAAGACTTTGACCTTGAGATCCTCTCGATCGGGATCGTAGAGCACGCCCTTGGTCTCATCGAACTCGATGGTTTGACGTTTGCGACGACGTTTGAGTGTGTTCTCACCATTTGCATCACAGATAGGGGGCTGTTAAAATAGACCACAGGGATGGTTTTGGATTAAACTTCGTCGTATATGAAAACCGATCATTCGATCTTACCGTATCATCACAGCCACCAGCATGTTTAATGCACAGTCGCACATTACACTGGTAATATACAGATGAGGTGTAGGGGAACTTGTGGGCTTGGAAGTGAACCAAGGCAGTGGTTTTGCTACTACTATACTCAAACTCGCCCATGATTTCGTCCTCCACGGGACATCTACAGAACCAGAACAAAAGTCATGACACATGGACGCACAACCAGGGTCACATTAAGAAAACGGGAAAGAAATAGCCCTCATTATGCTAATCGCGAAGCCTCCACTGATTATATACCGCATGCCATCAGACGAAGAAAATAATTCAAGTCAAGGTCGATCGGACTCGGGGATTAATGAACTCTGTGATCGCTATCATTTTTCGTTCCGAGCCGTAAAGGTCAAATATGCGTTCGTTTGCGTTCGCTTACCCTTCCGAGTTGATGAGTTTTTGCTCTGACCACCCGAGTCCGTCCTTGACGGAGCATTCGGTAATTTGCATTCCATAAATGTCCTGATCATCGATGCTGACAACCAGAGTAAGAGGATCGCCAATCTTGACATCCTCGGCCACGCGCCCGTCAATGGGCTCGCCGTGGTAGATCCTCATGGATGTTGAAGGCATTGCCGCAGTGGCCGTCAACGGCGTTGTTCCCAAAGCGCTGCAACGAAAATCCAGTCAAGAGAATTGTTGTTTAACTTGATTCTGAAAAGTCTATAATGGCGAGCAAGAGGAAAGGAAGTACAGTGTTTGATGAAGAGATTGAAAGTGATCCCTATCCAAGGATCGAAACGATAAAACGGTTGCGAAATGAAAGAGAAGAAGCAATTAAATTAGAGGTTGTCCTGTACCTCAGAACCGAGTCCTGAGCGCCATCTCCCAGACGATCTTTGATAATACTGTCTGACCACTCAAATCTGAGGAAAATAGAAGGTCCAAGTGTTGGTTATATAATGTTTGCGTCTTGTTAGAATTTGCGTCTCATTAGAAAGATGATGTCGTAACACTTATTATTGAACGTGAGTCCGAACTAGCTTACTTGACGTCAAAGTCGGCGTTGAGGATTTGTTGCTGGGTTTTGTAGCGACATCGGATGTGAAATCCGCGACCTTTGTTTGTGACCAATTTTAGATGAGGCTGCACCACGACGGTATTAAAATACTCAATTCCATCCACCTACAAGTGGCCAAAATTATAAAAGTTTAACCAATGACATTTTCTATTGAGGTTGAGATTCTAAAAGGGAAAGACAATCTGCCCAAGGACTTCAGAGGGGCTATTGAGCTAAAAGGTCAGCATCATCATCATCATTCATTCATCGTGCACTGATTAAGACAACTTTACGATACTCTGGCCCACATTCCTTCTCTGGCCTCCCTTTTGAATTCGATCGCCTTTTCCTCCTTTCGTCTCGTAGAAAATTGAACCCCGTTCAAAATTTTGCACTCTCTTTTCTTCTCTTACCACATCGGTGCTCATTGTGTTACAAGAGTGAAGCGGGATTACGTAGATGATGTCGCTCTCATGTCGGATGTATTCACTCATACACGACGAGTTCTTGGACAATCCCTTGGGATAGATCAATCCATTAAAAGATTCCATGTAGCTCTTGATGGTTAAGGTGATGTCCTCGGAGTTGCAAGCAACTCGGACATCCTTCACCACTTCGCCTAAAGTAAAGAAAAAGAGACATTATTGACACCAGATATCATAACTTGAGAAACGAAGCTCAGTCATTGGATGGAGGCGGGATTTGGTGGAGATTTTTTAAGAACAAGGAAATGCAATTGGCGAGGAACTTGCACGAGAGGAAAAGTTTATATTAACATTCCTCCACACACATTATTATGCATCAACCCACCACCATTTCATCTCAAAAGTCGTCAACAACAATAGCATCTTGCATATTGTGTGCGTTTGCTTCCATCTTTCTAGCTGGCTCCGAGCCAAGCGTGCGTTCAAATAGCATCATTCCAGACAGACACTAGAGAAAACTAGGAACTTCCTGATTTAGTTGAAGAACTTCCTTCATTCGCCACCATGGCAACATTTCCCGAAATCTATGACCAGATTCTCAAATCTGTATCCAGCACCAGAGAGGCTCAAGACTGGTCATCCACCAGCGATGTGATAGCTTTGATCCTCTCCAAGGTGAACCAACATCAAGATTTGGAGAAGTTGGCTCGAAAAATCCGAGACAAGAAAGTGCCGAAATTCATGTGCGAAGGATTCCGAGAAAAAGCCAAGAAGAGTTTCCAAGACAAAAACTACGAACTGGCGTTGGCCCTCTACTCGAAACTAATAGAATTCAGCCACGAGTGCGAAGATGAACCATCCGGCAAAGACTTGATTTATCAGGGATTTTGCAATCGATCCGCGACGCTTTTCAGAATGGGTTCCTTTCGCGAGTGTTTGGAAGACGTCGAAGCGGCACTTTGTCATTCCAAAGGAAATAAAGCCGATTATTTATTACACGAGCGCAAAGCTCGGTGCCTTCTAGGCCTTGGGAGTGATATCAGGCAAGCCGAAGAGTGTTTCAGAGTTTCCCTCGAACTCGCGAAACAAGCTCAGGTGGGTGCTCAAATGTTGGAAGCCATGGAGAAGAAAATGAAGCAATTCCTGGACTCGCCACGGAAAGAGGCGGTTCCTCAGGGCAGCCAAATTAGCTCACTGTCGGTCGTGAACATGGCGAGCATGGAACAGAATACTGATATTTGCTATGAACCCGAATTGGGCAGGTTCCTGCGGGCTCGTCGGAACATCGAACCTGGTGAGGTTGTGATCTTCGAGGATCCTTTGGTGGCCTTCACTCAATGCGATGCCCAAACCAAGAAATCAAAGGCCTGTCATCATTGCATGAATTCTTTAGGTCGAGCTCCCTTTCCCAGTCCAATTGTCAAAGGCATTTATTTCTGTAGTTGGACCTGTGTGCAATCGGCATTGGAGGGATACCACAAACACGAGGCCATCATTCTGTCGGACTATGTGGAACACCTCAACATGGAGATCAGCTCCACGTCAGGAGTCATGTTTCTGGCTCTTCGAGCGGTTGTCCTACGCCCTTGGGCATTCTACATGAGTCCCGATGCCCAAGAAATTGCCAAGAACTCAGATACTCAATTCACTGTGAGGGATCAAAAGGATGAATTATTGCACAGAGATGAAGCAGAATTAAGATTTTTGACAAGTCTCGTGGATCATGAGAGTCATTCCGATCCATCGGAACGCCTTCAAATCGCCGTTCGAGCTGTTATCTTGGCCAAAAGCCTGGCATTTACCCACTACGTCCACCACGCGGAAGGTGAGCTTGAGTTTCTGTCCCAACTCCTGTATCGATTCCAGCTCTCAATCGCCTACAACATTCACTCTGTGTATCACGTGGGTGGGAACATTAGTGGGGACATTCCATTGGAGCAAGTTGGCTCAGCCCTCTACAAGGAAGCGGTTTATTTAAATCATTCCTGCTCGCCCAATACCTCCCGATTCTTCTTGGGTAACAAAATCATTCTAGTGGCCAAACGAGTCATTAACAAAGGCGAGGAGGTGAGCAACAACTATGGAATCCATCACGAACAGATGTCACGAGATCAACGACGATCCTTGCTGCGGAACAAATACAAGTTCGAATGTGGGTGTGAGGCATGTGAGAGGGACTTGCCGATCCTCCCACAGATCCCGATTTCCTTGCCCAAAGGACTTGGAAAACAATTGGACCGACTGCTTCAAAGTTATCAGCGATCTTTCCAAAATGGAGATCTCACCCAAGCTCGGATGGAGTGTGAGCGCTATTTGAAGAAACTCCACCGATCCGGAGTGGTCTCACCTCACAAGAACTACAATTTTGGGTCCATTGCCCTCAATAGTTGTTGGTGGGCAATGATTGCCCAAGAGTCAGAGACAAAGGATGCCATTGGGCACCTGTAGCGAATCTCAATTGGATCCGTCCATTTTGGTCGGTGTCTTTATTTCCAGTGTACATGAGAAAATACCATTCCGCAACAGCTCATTAGCTAAATTGGAATTCATTACACTTTTTTCTTCTTCCACTGATTCCCTCCACAGTTACACGCAAGAGTAAGTCCGTGCAATTGGTCGTCGTCGTCGTTGTCGTCGTCATCAAGATCTCGACAACGTACATGATCGAGAACATGATTGTTATGCAAGGTGATTGAATAACGATTCAGAATCTTGGCCCAAGCCCAAACGTCTTGTAGCAAAAAAGGTAATTGCACGCGATTTGCGATTTGTCCTCAGGCTGAGAACAGGAAGATGAAAAATCATGGTGTTCTTGGCTTGTCTTCCTTCCATGCACCAGCGTGGTTTAACAGTTTCGAAAATAATGGGTAAGTTGGGTATTCTGTCGTCTTTTACTCGAGTTTGAGCTTGGGCTCAGCTTTACTAGTACATCGGTGATGGTCTCTTGGGGCTGAAATGGCGGATGAACAAAATCATCTTCACGAAGAGGCAGAGGGCAATTTTCAAGCACTTCATGAAATTATGATCTGTGTCGCGTCTTCGTCCATTCACTTTAAGAATTGAAACACCACCAACTAACTATTAAAGCATGACCCATCATTTCAATGGGCCTGAGGGGGCTGGAAAATGCTCAATTTAGTCCATAGCTCGAACCTTGTCCAATTGGCAGTCATTATCAATAATGAGATTACACCTTACATTATCCACCGAGCAACATCCAAGTCAAAACGGTCTCTCTCCAACTTTAAGAAGCCAAGAATCTAACGCTATGCTTCATACCGATAGCCATAAGAAGAGTTTCCACTCAAAATATTGGAGAACTTGAGAGTTCAGAGCTTTTTGCTTCGCCAATGCAGACAAGGCCCCAATTTCCGTATTAATTCCCACCATTAGCCAGTGAGTTCAAACTGTAACTACCGACCTCGTCAAGTTTGCAGCAATCATCCACTGGCAACAAAATCACATCCAATGCTTCGAGGGCCTGAACTTTAAGTTCAACTCTGGATCACTTGGGTTTGACATGGCCAACCGCAAGGAGATTTGCACTTTTTTTCCGGCATCAACTCAATCATCGTCAGTCATTTGAGTCATTTCACTCATTTCACTCATCATGCGTATGAATGGATGGAGTCGGGACTCTTGCACTTACGAAACTGGTCGTGCTTCATCCCAAAGGGCCTCCTGAGCTCTTCTTCAATGCAGTCGACAAGAAAAACGTCTGGCCAATCTTGCTCTACTGTAATGGTGAATTTCGCCACCCCAAATGAGGGACAAGTCATGAAGCGGGAAAGTTTGATGATGGTGTGTCGGATGAAGAAGACATCACCTCGAATTCGTTTCGGGCGATGACTTTCTTGGCGGGTGAGGATTCAAAGGCGGTCTCCATTCTTCAAGGCATTTATGTGTTTCCACGAAAACTAGCACAATGAGGCCACAGTCAAGTACAATGCTTGTGGATGGAGTTTGTAGCTGTGGTAATTGTAGTAGGTTGAGAAAATTGCACTTACAAGCCATTACTCGGCGAGATTCACTGGCCTTTTGTTTGAAGCTAAACAGAAAAGAACCGTTTTACACTCGGTCAGGATTGCCTAGCTCTTCATTAGAGCAAAACACACAATTTAGGGATGGACCCCAAAACGCCTACGACACAATCCATCCATGTACCACCCTTTCCCATGTTGTTCAAAGATGTACAAAGAACTCCAAGATGGATTCTCCTTACAGCATCTTACCACATACAACTGCAATTTCCCTTCATTTGAAGTGATCCTCTCTCAACAACATCATCGACCCCCTCGGCCGCCAAACGAAAGTCAGTCTAGGCTTGGACAATGATGACTTTGAAATTAGCCATGAGCCCATCCATGACCATGACTCGACCTAGATCTGCCAATCAAGAAACACACTGCGTACAGTATACACCGCTCGGTTTTCTCGTGATGAACTAAAAAAGGCTCTTCAACCTTAAATGGGGCTAATCCAAAGTCAAGTGTTTGGATGCACCTTTTTGCTATTTCAAAGCCTTTCGAGTTCAAGTCAGCACAGACTAGATCGTTAGAGACAAGCATGCACTTTTAGCCCGATGTCGCAAGCGCAAGCGAGAGACATATTTCATTTACTGAAAACATTGGGGCTGATATGTGAAGGGTAGAAAGACAACCACTGTCTTCAGAATGAATGAGACCCCCATTTCTGGCACATGACGTTTCGAAATCTCTCAATGTCGAATGGTGGACGAAAAAAGGCAATTTCCTCGCAGCACGACAAGCCGATCTGCGTGTGTGCTACTGTGCCAAAGCATGGAAATTCTCGGATTCGCCCATTACCTTCTCGTTTTTCCCCTCAATCCCCAATCTCAATCCCTCCTAGGTGTCGTCAATTCAGGGGGAAAAATAGCACTTTGTAACCAAAGGAAGGTTGGAAGGTTGGAAGGCTGTAAGGCAGACAGACAGGCAAGCAGGAAGGAAACAACAACATATGTGGGAACACTTGAACAGAACACATGGACAGAAATTGCATCCAGAAATCGACCAGAAATGTTCGAGTGTCTGTTGAGGTTCGTATTGAGAATTGGGATGGATGGATAGATGGAAGAGGAAGTTCAAAGTGGCAATTTCCACCCAATACATGAGCAATACGTAATGCATTGGTGCGGAGGAAGACAGACACAAACATTGATGATCAACCGCGTGGCCAGCAATTAGTTGAGGGAAAAAGTGCTGCTTTTAAGAATCTCGGGAAAGAACAATTCTATTGAACGTTTTTTTTGTCAAATTTGGTGGAAAAAAAAACAAATCGAGGGACTTGAAGTTTAGAATGTATGTAGTTGGTGCAAGCAGGCAAGGGCCATAAGCAAGTAATCAAGCATAGTGATCGATCAATTCCAACTGATAAACGCCTGAGATCACTTGTGCTCAAAGAATACGGCAATTCGATTCAGAATTCATTTGGATGTGCCTAAAAGCTCTGTCGACTTATTTTGCCTCGAAGGTGGAGGCGAGCCAGGTTTCGAATGTTTTTCAAAGAGGGACTCGATCAAGATAGAGGAATTTAGGCTAGAGCGGACTCCATATTCTTCCTGAATCTCAGGGTTTTTTTTTGCTTCAAAACTTGGCCATGCCGTTAGGGATGACGAAGGATATAGCATACCATACATAATTGATTGATTGTAGGTGCATACTCGGATAAAAAGAAAGGACGTCATGATCTTTCTAGATAAATTAGCTTTATCCTCATCCATCGAAAGAAGACCTCCGCCTCACAACGAGTATGCATTCATTGGTTTTCAATGTCAAAGTCAAGACTCTTGGAAAGTCGACAGCAAGAAAATAGATCAAAGCAAGACAGACAAGGGCAAAAGTTGACAAATCTAGATGAGATGGTTCATTTTTTTTCCTTTTGGCTCACCACACAATACGGGACTCTGCAGTTGGCTGGCAAAGTTATCATTGAGTAGTAAGTATCGCTCAATGGGAAATGGGTGTTCACAAAACAATGGAGGTTAATTTTGGCTCTTTCTTCCACTGCTGTTTCTTTCAAACTTGATTTGGGTGGTCTTTGCAATACTTCAAAAGACATGAACTCATCGTGAATCAGCACTGAAAAAAATCGGCCTTATTCGGCGAAACTTTGAGGGAATTGGATAACATGAGCTGAACAATGGGAACGGCGAGAATGAACGAGATCATCTCCAATGTGCAAACATTCACGCATGGAGATTAGAATAATTAGCCTCTTGGGGCCTACATTTCTGGATGCTATGTTGACTTCTTAGGGTGTATTCTAGATTTTAGACAGTGCTAGGAGTATGAAGCAATAGTCTAGAGACAAAAAAGTAGTCTATTCCAAGACTAATGGTCTCTCATCTAGAATAATTCTAGTGTCAAAGTCCTACCAGGATGATTGGCTTTAAATGAACCACATAACGTCCGATGCCTCTTTCCACCTCATGAGAAAGTATTGTTGCGAATTAAAAAGAACAACTTGAAAGGAAAAAATAACAATCTGTCCTCTCCCTTTATCTCATTCCGAAGTTCAGTGCCATAACTTCAGAAGATTTATTTCCTGAACGATTCCACTGAACAGCCACATTTAAGAGCCATTTTAAAGGTCAACCCACGAAGGTTTGGAATTGATCCCATTTAAAGCCATAAAATTTGGCTAACCAAGTATTTAAAGCAAGACTTATGAGCTGGACATGTTTGGGAAACACCGTAAGTAGTTTCGCTTTCAAAACTAAATTTCGAAATAAGTCATAAATAATGGTTTCTCGAAAAATCAGGTCAAAAGCTTCCAGTTGTCAAGATGGATCACCATTAATAAAGCAGAATCCTTGAGCTTAACTCTAGGGGTGCCAGATCATTAAGCGTTTGAGCAAAGGCCCTCACTGAATCCTGAATCATGCCAAGACTTAAGACCGACGAAGTCAATCACTTTGACCTTCAATCGCTTTCTCCGCCAAAATGGGGAGCAATTCTTAAGACTCGATCGACTTCAACTGCATTACTCTCTTTTGCCAGATGGTTGATATCCAGAGATAATGCCTTGTATGTAGTAATGAATGAGTGGTAACTTACGTCTCTGTTTTTCCTTCAAAGCCTCAAGATCGGCGATCTCGGCTTTGAGTTCGTCGGCGTCGATGTCTCCATTCAGTTGAGCCCCGGTCACATCCAAACAGACAAGAAGTACCCAGAGAAGCGGGACCTGAAAAGTGGAAGTACTTACAGTCACTTCGAGACAGGATCGCACACACAGTATTGAGATGTATTGGCATCCAGGGGATATCGAAGCCTCATGCAGGCCAATAACAATTTGTCAGTCAAGGTCACTCTGCCCGTGTTTGGTAGGTAGCATCGTTAACTCTCCATGGCAGTCCCGTTCTTCACTTCCCTCCCACATTTTCTACTTCTAAAGCCATGACGTCATTGAATGATGCTAAAAAGTCCAGTCAATCTACCCACGTGTTTCAATTAATATTCATCGGATGAGAGCAAACTGGAATGGAAGGGTATCCAACAACGCAAAGGTCAGATGGTCAGGGGGGAGTTCTGATCCATGACATGTTGTATGGAGTAGAGTTCAGAGCAGCTTAGCTTCGTGAAGTGAGGGCGTTTTTTGTTTTCTAGGAAAAACACGGATCAGTGTTCAGAACGAACCTTTTTTTGGTACAGTGACGCGAGATCAACCCTGCAAGGTGTAGGTGAGCAAAGCTCGCTATTGATAAAAGATCTTTCTCCCTGAAGGCAAACTCGTGTACATAATTCAAGACCACTCTCGACTCCTATCTGGGTAAATTATCTTTCAGTTTCGGGGAAATACACCATCACGAACAATTTGAATATTTAAGCCCTGGTAGAAGTGCAAGATGGTCTCCAACTTGATCCCTTTCCATATAACTTGGTCGTTTGCTGAATATGCTTATCGATCCAATCCAAGGGTAGTCCAAGATAGATGTCAAGCGATATCAGGCTTCTCAAGGCAGGCATTCACAACTTAGAACCCTTGTTACGCAGTGCATCACATCATGCATCAACTAGTGCAATGGAAGCAACAACAATTTTGAAGTCCGAGAAGAAATGAGAAAAGAGTACCCTTTTACTGACAGGAACTATCAAACACGCTCTAGCGTCTGAAACGGTCTCTATTCAGCCGAGCTCAGAAGAAAAGATACATTAACCTGACTTTGTGTAGGTTCAATTAGTCAGAGGAGTATCCATCTGAAAAAAGACCCTGAAAGGTCCATTTCCTAAAACAATGAAGACAAATTGCCCGATCGAAAATTAGGTTTCCGTAATCTCGTCTCGGAAATTCATGAACCGTGCCCAGGCTCGAAGTTATGCATTCTATTCTTCATCACGTC
This sequence comes from Tigriopus californicus, assembly GCF_007210705.1. NCBI lineage: Eukaryota > Metazoa > Arthropoda > Copepoda > Harpacticoida > Harpacticidae > Tigriopus > Tigriopus californicus. Next base: position 5,655,415 of record NC_081440.1, on the reverse strand, counting down.
GCCCCTGACTATGAAGAAGTGGTGCTCGGTTGAAGAGTATATGTATGCAGTGGTTGTACTAGTTCAACCATTCTCGCAGTTCTACCGTGTCCCTCTGACCTTGAGCAGTTTCTTCAGTGTTCGCTCGTTTGAACTTGAAAATTTGGATAGAGGAATGCCCTTCCGCTCTCTGTTGAGTTAGTCATGGAGACCTCAACCCAGAGAAGCGACAACCCACCTGGCCTTGTCAAAGCGTAGACAGGATCCAGGACTTGACAAAAAGGGGATTGTAATTCAAATCAACTGTCATTCGTCTTGAGAACAGTGCTCTACCTTCATTTCCACAAGTCATCCTCATCCGAATTGGTTTCGAGCAACAAAGCCAACAAGTATTCTACAAGGCTCAATGGTACAAGTGTATCATGAGTGCGGGGGATTTTTTGATCTAGCTGCTCAAAAGTCCTGCTTACGGATCCGAGTTCGTACTCTACCAGCTCAGCGGGATGAGGAAGTGACTACTTGAGAAGGGTCTTTCTTACTACGACTCACATCTTACGGGTTCCTCGATGCTAGGTCAATGCAGAGAGCAATGTATGTCGACAAGCACACTCACAATCGCATATGTAGGTGAACGAACATCTGGCATGTACTAATGTACATACACTTGCGTTTGTACTATTGAAGACTGCCTTTTTATGGTCCTTCAGCTCCAAGTGTCAAAGGATTGGCATCATTTCCTATGTCACCTCCATAGGAAGTCGAGCTATCCTTGGTCAAAGGGCCCTGACTTCTTTCGGACCACGACCAGAGCCCTTCGTTCTCCAGGCGAGCAGGGATGCCCTAAGCCTAGGCCTACGCAAACGACTGGTCGAATGTAGTACTACTACGTATATAGTACGAGACTAAGAGATTCGTTGCGCTTTGAGAGACATGAGAAGCGGAAAGAGGCAACAACAGCACGGACGCCGTGGACTCGAGGATAGATCCGCACCAGAGTCATGGTTCAAACATCAGTCGAAAAGAAATAAACCGAAATAAGTTTTTGCAACAGGGAGCGAACAAGATGTTCTTTTTTTGCCAAAGACCACAAACTATCGCCCTATAAATTCATTTAAAACAAGCACATGTAGCTCAGAAACATTTTCAGCAAATAGGTTCTCGTCGAAAACAATAACTACCCTCCGCAGACTTTTGCTCGTTTGCATTTTAGAATATGATACGGTTAATTGATTATTTACCAAAGAGATGTGAAAAATGGTTCAGATGAACTCCGTTCCATTGCCAACCTCTTCAAAATCAATCATGGGAATGGAGCACATTTATTCAAGCTGGAAATTTGAGCGGACCCCCATTCACATCGCATTCTCATTTGCATGCTTTGACCTCGAGACAACAACCTAAATTGGATTTTCTTCGTCGTCTCTTGCTCCGCTCTCTAGTTTCCTCGCTGTCATTGGAATGATTTGATTATCAACCGAATTCTCATGGTCGCTCGATCTTCTTTGAAACTCCACCGATGACTTTGGGCTTCCGTTTGCTTTGGTCCTCTCTTGCTCTAGGTCTAAACCTGCCAAATGGTTCTCAAGACCTCATCAACGTCAGATTTTGCATGCAAAAATTGTGACAAACATCATGACTTGCAGAGTACGAACATTGGCCGCTTCCTTCCTCTCATTTGCCGATCGGCTTCAACAATGGGATACCTATTACCGCAATGTTCCCTGGGTACCACGAAGCCGAAAAATCCCTGGATGAGAATGAAACATTATCTTTCCTTGGAGGCACTTTCACGCCAAAATTTTCCACGGCCTCTTTGAGGTTTGGAACGGCCAAAGAAAGAGGGCTCAATGAACCAAAGATGTCAAAGCCAAGTTTGGTTTGGACCTTGAATGCTCGCTTGAGGATCGACCAAAACTGAACTTGTCCTTCAGGGATTGATATTTCGGTCACTTCTCTCGACTCAGGGGCGACAGGACAATCGGTTTTCTTGGCTCATTTTTTGAACACTTGGATAGCCTCAAGAAGGATTGTGTGCTATGTAACGGGTTCCTATTCCAGCATCTTAGAGGCAGGAGGCAAATATGCGTGGAAGTCAATCAACATTAGGCACCATGAGGGCGGCTTCCAGTCACTCACAAAAGCAACTTGTCATGACGAGGTCACGTTATTCAAATGAGTTTTTCTTGGCCACTGCCCTGAACCCAACTCCTCTTTGGTTCAGGAGTGTAGTTCAAAATGTCAGCAGAAGTCAGCCGTACAAAGGTACTGTAGCTTTGCTCCAGTTCAATGAGCGAGCGAGTGTGTATCCTCGAATTCGGTGCTCTTAATTTCCCAAGCCACAATGATTCGTCATGGAAGTTTCTCATCTCGCGAAAAAACCGGGGACTGATGTTTAAACACAACAAAAGAGGGGACTATTTTTCCTCCCCTTAGCGACACATGAGATTTCAAGGACTGGCGTATTGTTGCTCCCCTACGATTATCTCGAAGAAGCTCTTAATGTCATTTCTAGCTTTGCTACGAATTTTCCACATGATTTTCATGTGGCCCTGAATTTGCCTACCAGAAAGGCCCCTTTTGTTGACCACTACACATGTTTCAAGGAACCTGACCTTGGCAAAGATAGAAACATCCCAAACATCCTATTCATAATATCCAGTTGTCAATGATGCCCACTACAACTCATATGGCCCACGTGAATGGAACTGTACCTTCTACAGTTTCCATTAGGGCTCGCAAATCAATTTGGGAAGTTCGGAGGAAGTCTCTGGATGAAGTGGGAATGGTTGAGCCCCTATTCCCTAAAGTATGCGGTGTGATTGCATGTACTTCATCACGACCACGACGACTAGGATCAACCGTTTCATCATTGACTTTGACTTTTAACTATCTATCATGCTTATCAGAAATTGAACTTTGATTTCCCAGATGAGGAGGCCCTTTGCAGCGAGCGAACTTTCAGCTTTGATAATGGAGAAGGAAAGGTAGAAGGAGGAGGAGGAGGAGGAGGAGACGGAGAAGAAGGATCCATTCAAAAATCTATTGAATCTTTTGCAAGTCTTCAAGGATAATCATCTACGAACAAGAGGCGGCTCCAAAAGCCAAAAAGCTCCGTTACTCAACCCCTCCAACCAAGTAAAGCCGAGGATTTACGTACAACACGATAACACTTTTGTGAATAGAAGGCTCGATTCCATTTGATTAGCACTTAGCAAGTTAAAAAAAAACCAAAGAGAAATGCTGGCAACCAAAAGAGGGTCTAAGGAAAAAGCCAATATACTGCCAAACCGGCCACACCCATACTCGGATTGTGCGTATTTGGCTTTGAAGTGCAATCACATTACGAGGGTGGAGGGATGAAAAGCTACTCATCCTCAAAAGTTAACACAAAGCCATGGTTTGTTATCACCCTTTCCAATCGCCTGCTAACGAGTACATCGTTTTGCTCGAGGAGTGTGAACGACAAGTCACTCCAATCCCACTTTTTTGAGTCCACCAAATATGAGAGTATCACCGTTGGTTGTTCACAAAAATCCCACTCAAAAAAGGAGACAGAATTGAACAAAGACGACTTCTTCTTTGGGGTTTTGCGTGGGTGTTGTGAGGAGAGCTTCACTTTGGCCAACAGACCCGGTTCTTGGAAGTTCGCTTTGGGCGGGGAGATCTTGCTGATGATAGTGTGGCTTGCAACTATTGTCAGCTGAATGTAAAAGGTTCTAGGGGTAATCAAAGGCAACACCAACGCCAACGCTGCTGTTGTTGACCAAAAACGCCCCAAAAAAACGACGAAAGGGCTTTGAACCGTCTTGCTTTATCGTTTATCTCCAGGTCTCGTTGAAAGGAGAGTTATGGTCCGATGATGTAAGGGCTCTGTCCCATCTCCCAGTTCTATGCTTCAGCATAACGAGCGGTCGATAACTTTGATTTTCCAATGCTTCTTCCAAGTTAACGAGTTGTTTAGCGAAAGGTAACTTGAATCAATGACAATCAGAAAGTTATGGTACGAATGATGAGGCACATAGGAATTCATTAAAATACCAATCCCTCATTTCTGGGCAACAAAAGAATGTTTGCAATGATTCATAACTTCGAGTATTTACACCCATTACCAGACAGTTACCATTTTGTGGTCAATTTACAGGCCAATCAATTATTATCCCAAAAGTCAAACTGTTTTGGCTACGCCTCTGTTCATACTGATGAACTAAAATATGGCGGTTAAAAATCCATCCAGCGACACAATAGTTAGATGTCGGTCACGTATCCCGTCTACATACTGTAGAATATAGTTGCAACTGAGTCAAAGCTTTTCCCAGGGCTGTCACTTTTGGACGATTAAATGTCAATGAACTTGATTCCTTCGTATGTAATGAACGAATCGACAAGGCACACCTGTCAATAAATTGCATTCTCGCCCCACATTTTGCCCTCGTAATAATGCCTCAATTCTATTCCAGAAGGATGATTTTCCTTGAGCAGTCAAATTATGTGTCCATACTTAGTCACAAATGCAACCAACTCGAGTGTGGGCGGAATTGCCCCCAAGATCCTGCATAAAATCTCAACCGGCTACTACCAAGCCAATCCCAGCCCACACCAATCATGGCTCTGCTACGCTTCTAAGCTCACATCAGGTGTTTGTGTGCGAATGAGTGAGTGAGCGAGTGAGTGACGTCAGTCCGATGAACACATTTCAAGGTCTTTGTTGCCTTGGGTGACTTCACTCGATCCTAAGCCGAGGATAGTAAGACGGGGGAATCTAAGTGGAAGGCGCGAGCGCGATCTGGAATGGTTTTGATAGTGTTGTTGATGGTCCCTGGATGAGACATCTAACACCTGTTTCTATAAATAAACTATGACTTGCTTCATGAGAGGGGATACAGGATATCGACTTGGCACTCATTTTAGAGGAAAAGATAATGGTTTACAATTGTCCTTACCAGATGAGCAATAGTGATCTTCATTTTCATGTTTGGAGTTCTGCTTTACGAGCGACGTTGTCTTGGGTTTACTCGGATTCGGCACTGAAAATGATTCAATCACAAAATGCTTTTAAAACGGAAGATAAACACACATGAGTTGTTGGTCAGACATCAAGCAAGGAAGGGGTTAACGACAGCAACAACATTAAGCGTTGAAATCACTGCACTTCACCAAATACACACTGAACATTGTTGACTTGTCAAACCTACCAAATGTTGCTTTATGTCATGGTTCTGAACCTCATTATTCAAGGCACTGTTGCCATTGTGATGGCCACCTCGAAATTTCAGCTCAAAAGGAACACACACGCAAGACGATTTGACAATCCTACTTCCAACACTTAGCCAGGCACCATTCCGAGCATTTGAAGCTCAAAGGCAGAACTAACTAATAACACACAGACTCACATCCATCGCCTTGCATATGTTTCCCCGAGGAGCACATCGAAACAAGCAGCACTAGTAGTCGTAATAGCAGCAAGAGCAGCAAGCTAACAACAACCAAGGAAGGAGCAAGCGGTCCATCCAAGAAATGGTCGCCGGCGAGGACCACGATAGCGACGACAAACCCGCCCCTATTCGGCTTTAAAATTTGACAGGGAAGCAAGGATTGCTCGAGCTCATGATATGGATACACGAGATTGAGAGAGGGCCTGCTTGCTCCAGAGGCTAATACACATGCGTACAAGTACGACCAATCCTGTTGGATGCTCGACAATCATTCAAAAGATAGGTCTTTAAAAGCAACGGCTTTAGATGGATGACCGTAAACAAAGGTATTTGAAGAATGGGAACAATTTAAATTGATTTAGGCACAAGTAGCCAATGTTAACTTACTGAAGATCAGCAGTGAGGAATCACTACATAGCAATGAAGTAAGGCTTTTAGTCAACTGTCTTGTTCTTTTAAAGTATTGCGTCCCTTTATGAGCTCCTGTGGCATTTAATCTTTCCATTATTACTCGTTACTGCGGCTTACTTTCAAATATCTAGCTTGACTCCCCCCCCCAAAAAAAATAAAAAAAAATAAATAGCTAATACTTAAATTAGTGAAGCCCCAGGAATTACATACCAAGCAAACTCGGACTTTGAGCACCCCTGCCCCTACAGTTCTAGGAAGTCTGCCATGTAAGATCTATCATATTCAAAATCACGCAAAAACAACGTCAGATAATGCAAATTAAAGATCCACAAAAGAACTTGACGATTTCATTTACCTTAGCTTAAGTAAAGCTTTCTGTTTTGATACACTTAATAATGGAGGATTGAAATCAATTCTTTCTTTTCTTCAAATTTACACCAGCCACTCAGGGACTATGAACCAAAGTAAATTGGAAGAACACATTTCTTTCCAAATGTTCACTTTCCTGCCAAATTCTTTCTAATAATCACACCCAAATGCTAAGGATTATCCATTTGATATTTGCTCTGACGCCATGACTAGATTAATGCCATTCCAAAGGGTCCATCACAACAGGCTGTAACTGTTGAACGCACATTTTGCCTCAGCTCTGAGTGGCAATTCACTCTTCGCGCATGAACCAAGAATCCTTGTCTAGAGGAGGAAGACGAGGACGAGCGAAAGAGCGAGCTCGCGACAACTCAACCCCGGGCAAGGATATTTTTGAAGATGGAATCATCCAGAGTTCTGAGCATGACAGAAGTTAGAGGGAGCGTTTTAAAACCTTCCACGGGCATGGGGAGAATTCCGTGTCTGAAAGGTATTAACCAGTCGGGCCAATAAATCAGACACTTGAGTCTGACAGGCTAGGTCATGTGGTCATACCGGTCCAGCCCCATTATCAGCTTTTCATAAAGAGACAGTGGTACGTTTCACCTTGAGCTTTTCATGACCATTCGATTCCCCATGAGCAAAAAAAGAGGCAGTAATTACATTGACAAACGATGCTTGAGACGGACACTAACATCACCTTGTGGGGAGATATTTGGCATGCTTGAATGGTTCTCAGCATCATCACCAATATTGGAGGGATCGACCTACTTGGTAATCAACTTTTCGGGAGCTAGCAAGCGTTACTAGGACAATATCTCGTAAATTCCTTTCCGCTTGCCAAAGCCAGCACCAATTGGTAACAGTCAAAACAATGAGCTCGGAGGAAGTTACCCCACATGAAACTATTTGTACAATTTCAAGAACGGTTTTGTGGTTCTCGAGATCATGCTTTAAAAATACAAACCGTGAAGAAATTTCTTGAGCCTCGACCTTCAATGTGTCATCGTTTTTTTTTACTTCTGCTGCGAATCAGCTCATTCAATGTCATTGGAGTTCATCGGGGTCTCTCTCATATCATTAAGAGGCAACAATTTGGTGCAACGTTTCAACAGGTTAACCAGGAGGGCATGCTCATCAGTCTCCCATATAATTTGACATATCGCAGCAACAATCCCCAGATTCCAAGTGAACTTTTTACTCGTCTTCTTCGACCTAGCCGAGTAGCTTCAAACTCATGGCCACATTCATCAGGCCTTATGAGCACGACAACTCAGGAAATAACTGACGTAATGACATCGAGTTGAGCTGCTCAAAGTGATGGAGAGTGCTTTAATATCATGCCTGTGAATGTGGGTACATCAAGACGTAGAACAGAGCACGACACCATTAGTGACATGGGATATATCCCCCAATGGAAATGAAATTGCTCGTTGTTGACACGGAGATGCTGTTTAGCAAAATCCATTAAACCTGAGTCAAGCGATGACACAGAGATTGTAAAAGTTACATTAATGCAATGAGCTGTGGGTGATGAAACATTGTGCAATATTCAACTAAAGGTCTGCTTGAAATGGTTTCCTTCATTCCTTGCATCCAGGAAACACGTCTTCAGTCAAAGGGCGACAAATTAAAAACGAAGGTCAAGGTAAGATTAAACGCAAGCTGATTTCTCTCTTCAAAAAGGGATGAACAGTGCAATATGGACATGCTCCTTTTCTTTCAAAGAGGGCATTCGCCTTATTGAATTGAATTCAATATGTTCAAAATCGATCTCGAATGCAACGGCTCAGTATTGGACGTACGAGTAATTTTTCTCCCTTAGACACAGAGTGTGGGCGTATCATGCTCGAGTGGTTGCAAGTTGGGGCCCACAAAAAGTGCAGGCCTACTCTAGGCCTTTAGGGAGCTTCGTGGGTCTAGTTTGATATACCACTACTGTATACACATATGCCTGGTGGTGCAAGTAGGCGGCCCACACGTTGTGTCTTCTGGTGGGTTGGAGCTTCCTTCTCTGTCTCTACGTAACGTTGCCTAGTAATGACCTCTAAATGTGGACAAACCACCTGAGAAAAAACCCTGGCTTCGTCTACTCCCACATCTTTCAACTATAGAATGGTCACATTGTACAATCTGAACGAAGCAAGGACCTGGCATGGTACAATTCTCCAGGGACATCAACTTTCGACAAACCCAATGATTGGTTTTGTTGGTTTGTTGGCTTTAAGCAGATTGGTTGGAATCTTCAAATCTTTGTTTTTTTTAATGGTTGAGGGGTGAACGAGTAAGAGCTTTTGATTCGTTATGATAGGAGAGTTTGCCATAGAAACAGGATGACGATGACACAAAAGTTCTTTTAAGAAGCAAGTAGGCTCCAGGTGGTTTGTTTGGTTGCTTGGGTGTGTATGAATGTAATGATCGTAATTATGGTTACGTAACGTGCCTAATTCGGGCCTTTGAGGAGTAATATTCATGCCCAAGCCGACTTGCAAACAAACCATCTGGGAAATCTGGAGTTAAAATCTGGCAACTAAATAGCATTTATGGAGCTCGCCATTTCCTTTCAGGGTCTTTTCTGTAAAAGCGTTGATCGATTGACTTTACAGGGATCAAACTGGAACTGACTTCATTATTTTCTCGTTGCAAACATTCTAGATTTGAAGGTGTCAACCGTGGTGATGATTTAAC
>NC_081440.1:5642374-5646500 GCF_007210705.1 Tigriopus californicus | reverse complement strand
CAAATCTAACATGCCTACAGGTTCTGCGCATTTTTTACTTGGCATGCTTTTGCTTGCTTGCTTGCTTGCTTGAGTGACTTGTTTAGTGGCGTGTTGTTGGCGATCGTCTACATTCTGCCATTGTGGTCCAAACGGACCGTTGCTCATGCACTCTTTTGCTCGGTTTTGAAGCATTACTTCCCGATTGAACTGCCTCCTGATCTAATCTAAGGCAACAATTCAATCATGCCAAGTCACCTTCCCCGACTGCATCGGCACCCCAAGAATGGTACTGTTCTACCTTGATTCATTTACTATCTGGCAAAGTAAATAATGACATTTTGGGCATGGAATGTCCTGGAACTTCTTGTTAGCATTAAGGATCTGATTCAAACAAAAATATGGACCATTTAGAGCAATCTAGAATGATGCAATCGGAGTTAAGTTCCTGTGGGACGAGTGTTGTGAATAGAGCTCAAAATTAGTTTGGCACTTGAAACTGTTTCGCATCCTGAAACTCGATTCATTCATCGCCTACTCAACAATGGGGTGCAGGGGAGAGGCAGACGGCTTCATGCGACCTAGCTTGAGAATGGTTATTAGTGAGAAGCTGACATCCATGTATCACAATCTGCCATCTCAAACACCTCAGGCAAGACCCAGACAGACTTGCCCGATTCTTCGAAAGAACAAAACTGTCACGGTTGGCTTTTGTGTCGCCCGATTATTAGCACTTCACATGCTTTGTTGTGGTTTTAACCGGGTAAACCGCACAATGCGATATCAATCTAATCGAATCTATTGGTTGCGAGGCAGATACGGAACGGTCCCAATTCCAGATTTTGAGCTACCCATTACGTTGCAGTTCTTTGACGGAAGGTGTTGGTGAGTGATTCATCACAATACACGTGGCGTCGAGAGATGACAAATCCGTTTGTGGACCACTTACGAGCACATCTATCATTAAGCAAACAGGAAGACTTGCTTTTCGGACAGAATCGTTCTTATCATCTCTGGGTGGTATTCGGTTGCTTGAGACAAGACCTACGTACAGATGTGCAGTATTTTATACAGAAGAGTCACCATTTTTGAGCATTGATTCTACCAACAAAATAATCTTCTCGAAAATCCGAGCTTGTGTGCAAGATTAGGTTGGCATTCCTTTCTCAACTCATATCGCCCACCCAAAGCACAGATGCAGAAAGCTATCTTAAACTTAGGCCGGTCGGAATTGCTATTTACATATTGGCATTGATCAGTCAATAATCAGAACCCATGTTCGTTTTCGATTATTTCATTCCTTCTTCAAATTTCTATTCTCTTTCTGGACGGATGAGTTTTTTTCCATTTCTTTAACCAATCCCGTTTAGTCGAAAATCAAGGCTGCAAGACTACAAGAAACGACAAACAAAGCTTTGCTGATCGATGGAGGATTGAAGACAAATCTCACGTTCGCACTCGTGACAGAATCTAGCAGGGAAGTGCTTAGAATTAGCGCCAGGCAGCAATTATTGCCAAAAGTCTTCAATTTCAAATGTACACGCACAAGCTGAACGTTTACTGAATAGATAATCTTCTTCTAGAAATCAGATGATTGGCCACCATTTCAATGATGTTTTCAACTTTTTTCTTGTTGCTTCAAGATCTCCCTCACTGCATTGGATATGAGACAAACGCCACCAATAATCAGAGGAGGAGGGATGAATTTCTAAGGAAATCTTTATGAATGCAATCGTTCGACCAAAGAATCTACCATATGCCACAGTTTTTTCGCATTAACACGGTCCCTAGAAACTCGCTTTGTAGCTGTTTTCTTGGTGAAAAATTGAGCTCACCTGAATTACGAAATAATATCTTCTTGCCTTAATTCCACTTCGGAGATTCGTAAATTACTCGCCTGTTCGTTTTTTTCTTTTGCACAACTTTAGCAGGCATTTGCAATAAGTGAAACCCAAATCTGATCTACAAAAGTTTTACGAGTGTCACTCATGGTCAAGTAATGGATATATTACAATACAATTAACATATGGCCATAAATTTGAAGAATACCGAGATCATCCCATATCTAGATCATGGTTATTCTCGATCGGAACAAAATGTAATAGAAATACACGCGAATTGACCAGATGCATTCACTTGGCTTGGTTATCTCAACTGAAACAAGCTCGATTTTTAAAAACTAAAAAAAAGATAAACTTAACTATGTGGTATGTGCTCTCTAGAGAGCACCGTAGATCAATTTTAGATTCAGTGCTTATGTATTGGATGTGATGTTTCGTCAAATTTCAAGTCAAATTTGGACACATGTTTTCTCCTTGTTTGTCCCACGTTGAAGAAACCAAAATTTGAATCGAGACATCATAACGTCCGCAAAGCAGGAACTAAACAATCTTCGATTTTTTCAACTTTATGTAGTTGCATATGATTTAAAGTTGCATTAAGATACACCCGTTCCAATTGTTCATGCTAATCCTACCTTAAGGGCTAGGTAGTCTTTTTTCAGAAAATATAACTGTTATGAATCAATACATCAAATTTCTTGAGTTCACACAATGATAACCTTCCATTATTTTGAGTTACTCAAAGTAATGGAGACCCAATAGTTTTTCATAAACATTCAGTTACAATGCAGCCAATTGAATTTACAGTCAGCCAAACAGTTATTTTTGACTGGATCGAAATCGTTACTTGGCGCCCATTTATTTCCAAGTCATATTTGATCCCTGTTACTAGGAGACCATGAGAACAAAAAAGCCATCGTCCTCTCTAGTTTTAAGGGACAAGTTTCATCGAAGAGTGCCCATTCACAAAACTTGTCCCACTCAGATAGAGAATGTCAATCTCCTAATTGATTTCGACTGTTCCAGAGGCGAATCCATTTTAATCAAACAATGTTGAGGAGAAACTGCAAAAAGTCCGGTCTAACTCTCACAGATGGAAATTGTGTCATTTGATATTGAACCAATTGGTAACGAATACAAAGGGCAATTAATCTCATGTACCTTCAGTAGCTCTTTCCAAGTCGTGATTCAAGCTAATTCAAAGAGTTCACGATGCTTGGGACGTCTTCAGAAACTGATCCTTTCATTTCAGTATCACTCAGCGAGACTCCGTTTGTGATGGTCAATTGACCATGGAGACCCAGTTTCTCTATCAAAAAGAAACCACCAAAGACACACATTTTGCCTAGGTCATTGGCAGCATCTAAGCTTACAAAATTAGCTTTTCCGACAAAAAGCTGCGAGGAATATATTCCCGCTTACAAAAGGGAGGCTTTGTCTCTTTTGCAGATCTTATTTAGGTCATTGATATCATATCACTAATGACTGAAAATGGTTGAATCTAGTAGCTCTAATGGGATTCAAAGAAAGCCGTCGCTCCCTTTAAAATCAAGATGGTTTCAAAAAAGATGTCGCAGTGTAAGATAAGATTTGTGTCCGCTGGCGTTTTTGATACATTCTCAACATTCTACCATGGCAATGGTAGATTCATTGATAGAACTCAAATGACATTACACGACAAGCATATCGATTCTCTTTTGTTCCAGAGTTAGCACGTGATATTTCGTTGGCAGAAAATAAGATTTTTCACCATGCCTAGTTGAGATGCGAGGGAAATGCTCTTTCTTTGTAAATTGTCATTTCCTGAACATAAAACTATTGCAAATAGAGGCGGCGAAAAGCAAAGCCAAGAGTCTTGGTAGCCTAGACTTCTCGAGAAATGAATTGCTTGTCAGGGCTCTTCAAACTTCCAATTAATCCTGTCGCCAACTCAGACCAGTCAAGAAGGCGCAAAGAAGACTCATCTCTCGAAGAATGACCTTACTTTCCCACCCACAGAACTTGCTCCAGAACCTTGGCTAGAATTAATTCACACTCCAAAGACGGTGCACTTTGCCAAGTAATAAAAAGATGCCCAGGAAACATTTTCAGGTTTACCGAGTGATTAAAAAATTTGTTTTATGGTAGTTTTCAAGAAGCGGAAGCGTTCAAAAATATTCGGATTTCTTTCAATACAACTCGGAAATGATACTGGCAAAAAATAACGCTTGTCCAAAGCATTATCGGCAAAATCGATCAATTGCATTGAATATCAAGGCGGAAACGTATACGCACCAATTGAATTGGCTATCTATTTGATTAGCAAT
>NC_081440.1:5638454-5641374 GCF_007210705.1 Tigriopus californicus | reverse complement strand
CTCCAGTGAACGTTCTAATTGCCCCCAAATTACATCTGTCCTCAGGACTCGATCTTGAATCACAAGGACGTGTCCTTGCACCATGAATGCGAAATCAGCCAGGCTATTTGGTTCTCTTGGTTTGATTCTTGGCAGATTCTCTAGTTCTCTCTGATGAGCTTCAACCAGAAGCTTGCTGTCCCCAAAAACCTTGTTGAGGGTCTGAAGGGCAACATGATAGTGGGCTTCTGTGTTACCGAACCCGCCAATGAGTCTTCGACATTTCTCATTCATTGACGCTTTTAGGAGGCCCATCTTCTCAGCTGAGGATCGGTTTGTGGAGTGGATGAGCGCCTCAAACATATTTGACCATTCCTGAAACTCGAGCATATTCCCAGAGAATTTTGGCATCTTAACCTGGATCGAAGACCGTATATTCCCTCCCCTTTGATTCGATGATTCTACATTAATTTGAGGGTTCACCATCAGGTTGACTGAGCTCTTTCTTCCGCCCCCACTCGGGATGCAATCTTCAAAGTTGGTCATCCGATTTCTCAAGTTGATGGTATTAGAGTCTAGATTGATCCTCTCATTACCCCCACCGTCGACTTCAAATTTCTTCTTAACTTGATCTCCCATTTAATGACCGGTTTGTAAGGGGTTTGCTACTTCGCTCTCCTTGAATTGGCGTATCTCTGTGTCTCCTGAGTGAAAGGAAGTGCTCGCCTCGTCTTCTCGGGCTTCCACGGTATCCTGAACGGCTGCTAAGGTTGACTGAACTCGATCTCGTTCAGTCTCAACATAGTTGTGAACCCAACCCGCATCTTCTTCGGATAGGGCCAGGGCCAGGGCCTCTCGGGCTGTATGGTCAAGCCTTTCCATTGTAGCCCCCAGTTCCTTGGCTTTCATTCGTAGAAGAATCCTGGACACTCGCCTGTTGGGGCGTAGACATTCCTCCAGTTTCTTGGCTTGGAGCGTGATAAATCTCTTTTCCACGCTCATGGATTTCTTGGCCTTGGTGAGCTCAACCTCAATGACGATGCTACCACCATCCTCCATGGTGTTAGTGACGTCCACTTGAAAGTCCTCAATTGGCCTCACTCCAATCAAAGGGCAGACCAATAGGGTCTACCAGAATGTTCTCAAAGCTTGGATCCCGATCTCTCCGGTTCCGGCCGGCCACCCGTTTCCTACAGGTCACACATTCCGGCTCGAAGGACCACTGGTGGTTGGAAGATTTCTCCTCCTCGTTTGTGGACTGTATATAGGTTTAAACTCAATGATTATTCGGACACAATTTTCACACGTATATTTCCCCGTTCTCTCTGTTTCATACACGCTCTGAACTCTCGTCTCATCTCAACCGGTCTTCTTTTTCCCCCAAACCCTGCTCCCAACAATACTCCTCAGGGTGCCCGAAATCTTTCGTCCAGTGTCTTTTTGTAATCACATTTCTCTTTGCACTATGCTTCTCAACATGGTTCAATCATTCAGAGCAGGAACGCCACTTTGTCAGGCGTAATGCCAAATGAAACAAAACACAAAGACTGAATATTATTAAAAAGGACAAAAGAGCAAGCTGCAATAGCTTTAAGTATTGAATTGGCATTCTAAATACATTGAAACCCAAAGGGCTTGGTGATGTGGGCAATATGGTTTCATTAACTCCTTAAACACCACTAGAAAAGTAAAATGGTGGAAACTATTCAAGTTTTACCGCCACGATAAGGGACTGGATGGATCTATGAAACCGTAGGCAATCCTTGGCAAAAATCGTTTTCAAGGTATATAGTTCACATGTAGAGATTGTAATATGTGAACTCTACTGGCACATTTTTGCAATTCGCTTGGCCCGACTGAGGATGAGATTCATCCTCATAAAACAAAATGATTCCATCCATTGATTGAATCCGGTTTAGGTATGGAAATGTGCCGAAGATTGAACCTTGAGGATTGAAGTAGGAATACTTCCATCCTCAAACCGGATTCAATCCTGGTTTTCCATCCTAGTCTAAATGTACCCTTGGTCTCTCCATGTTCGGACCGGGGTTGCTAGAGCCAGCCCAGAGAGGTATGACATATTCAAATTTCCCAAACACGGTAGGGTTCTGGCAGTATTTTGGGCTGGCTGGCAAGAGATTGAAATTGACCAGTTCAAAGTACAATATAAATGTGGTATTTTTTAAAGAAATTGCCTAAACCTTGTAATTTTCTGTTTTCTAGATGATTGACAGAGGGAGGTTGGTGGAATTTGTTCTGTCAATGTGAGGGTTGGCTGTTCTGGCTTGGAGGGCTAATGTCTTTGCCCCAAACACCTCTAAACTATTCATTTTTGCCTTTATTTTTTATTATGCCTCTTTATATTTTGCTTTGCTCTTTTATTGTTTTGTGTGCCTTTTTATTGTTTGGTGTGCTTCAAACCCATTTATACGTGCTTGGTTTGAGTGTATTAACATTTTTCTTTTGGTCTGCCTTTTTCACTTTATTTGTCTATTTTTAATTTCAGTTCGCCAATTTATACTTTTGGTGTGCTATAAACACTTTTTGTGTGCTCACTTTTTTGTATTTGGGATGCTATGGACGGAGGGGTGAACCTCACCTGAACAACGTCCTTATATGTATTGTTCCGATAGGCAGTGTAATAGCACGTATCAGGTTGTTTTTCCATCTCTGGGTGTTTAAAAGTTTCCTTGAGAAAGCATGGGGAGGCGAATCGAACCAGGGACTTCTCTAATGCTAGGAAACTGAGCTAACCACTACTCCACGTCTCCTCCCTAACACTTTGTGTGCCACTTTCTACATTTGGTGTGTTCCTCGTCATTTTTGTTGTCCTTCTAATACCTTTTTATGTGCTTGTGCCTATTCATTCTTTTTGTGTACCGATTTCAATTATCCCTTGTTCTGGGCTTATTAGTATATCTTGTCAAAGTCATTTTGCAGC
>NC_081440.1:5634648-5638055 GCF_007210705.1 Tigriopus californicus | reverse complement strand
TCCAATGAGTTCAGCAGGTTTGCAAAAGGTCGAGCAAGTCCAAAGATGTTTCACTAGGAACATCACAGGATTGAGAGAGCTCTCATATTGGGAGAGGCTAAAAAAGTTGGGACTGTACAGTGTTCAGAGAAGGTACGAAAGGTATCTGATATTGTACGTTTTCAAAAGTATCCATGAGCTTGGTCCCAACCCAAGATGTTGGGTTCAATTCTAGTGACCGTGGAGGCTTAATGTGCATTTTGAGAGCATCTTCAAGCCCTCGAGAATATAGGCTAGTTCGAACAAGGAAGTCCACATCTCTCCTTTCTCGGGCTCCTTCATTGTTTAATTTGCTTCCCTCTAATATCCGTAGGGAATACGAAGGCCTTGTTGATCTGGTAGCATCTTTCAAGTCAGACGTTGGAAGTTCAGTTGTTGGTTGAAAAAGCGGTGTCATTTTTACGTTTGACACATCTCTGCATATCCGAAAGTTGGCGCTTGGGCGCAAAGGGGTACAAAAAGCCAAACAAACTGATCCTGTGATCCTATCCGAATGCAGTTAATGACGATAAACGTTATTCTCCACCGATTAGTTGGCGATGCTCATTTTTAAATTTGTGACAAACTGTTAGAAAGGTTTGGAGAGAGAGTTTAAAGGCTATTAATATCGTGTCAGGTTAGGTTGGGTTAGTTTACGTAAGGTTAGGTTAAGTTATAAAAAAGTAGCACCGTCAACTAATCGGTGGAGAATAACGTTTACCGTTAATGACAAGCTCACTCAAAATCCCGACACGCTGGCCAATGAAAATGTGTGAGTCACTAGACACCTTGCTAAACACCAAAATGAATTTAATAGCCGATGAAGGCAAGCAATTCATTTTCTTCACGCAATGCCACGTCTCGACAAGTTTAGACATTATATGGTCTGTGGTTCATCATCCGTGGCCTGTCCACTGAGAATTAAGTGCCGAAAAATAAGCGATTTTCCAACGCCAAAATATTATGTATCTAAAGGGGGTTGGTGCTCGGTTTATTGTAAAGAATAATTTTAAGGACTTCACTAACTTCTTATCTGATCGGATTTCGCATGTGATGCCTATTCTGTCAATATTGGTATATTCTATTCTCGGATTAGGGCAGAGCTCGTGGAGACATTTCAACGTGTCGGGTTGGAAGATTTCTCCTCCTCGTTTGTGGACTGTATATAGGTTTAAACTCAATGATTATTCGGACACAATTTTCACACGTATATTTCCCCGTTCTCTCTGTTTCATACACGCTCTGAACTCTCGTCTCATCTCAACCGGTCTTCTTTTTCCCCCAAACCCTGCTCCCAACAATACTCCTCAGGGTGCCCGAAATCTTTCGTCCAGTGTCTTTTTGTAATCACATTTCTCTTTGCACTATGCTTCTCAACATGGTTCAATCATTCAGAGCAGGAACGCCACTTTGTCAGGCGTAATGCCAAATGAAACAAAACACAAAGACTGAATATTATTAAAAAGGACAAAAGAGCAAGCTGCAATAGCTTTAAGTATTGAATTGGCATTCTAAATACATTGAAACCCAAAGGGCTTGGTGATGTGGGCAATATGGTTTCATTAACTCCTTAAACACCACTAGAAAAGTAAAATGGTGGAAACTATTCAAGTTTTACCGCCACGATAAGGGACTGGATGGATCTATGAAACCGTAGGCAATCCTTGGCAAAAATCGTTTTCAAGGTATATAGTTCACATGTAGAGATTGTAATATGTGAACTCTACTGGCACATTTTTGCAATTCGCTTGGCCCGACTGAGGATGAGATTCATCCTCATAAAACAAAATGATTCCATCCATTGATTGAATCCGGTTTAGGTATGGAAATGTGCCGAAGATTGAACCTTGAGGATTGAAGTAGGAATACTTCCATCCTCAAACCGGATTCAATCCTGGTTTTCCATCCTAGTCTAAATGTACCCTTGGTCTCTCCATGGTCGGACCGGGGTTGCTAGAGCCAGCCCAGAGAGGTATGACATATTCAAATTTCCCAAACACGGTAGGGTTCTGGCAGTATTTTGGGCTGGCTGGCAAGAGATTGAAATTGACCAGTTCAAAGTACAATATAAATGTGGTATTTTTTAAAGAAATTGCCTAAACCTTGTAATTTTCTGTTTTCTAGATGATTGACAGAGGGAGGTTGGTGGAATTTGTTCTGTCAATGTGAGGGTTGGCTGTTCTGGCTTGGAGGGCTAATGTCTTTGCCCCAAACACCTCTAAACTATTCATTTTTGCCTTTATTTTTTATTATGCCTCTTTATATTTTGCTTTGCTCTTTTATTGTTTTGTGTGCCTTTTTATTGTTTGGTGTGCTTCAAACCCATTTATACGTGCTTGGTTTGAGTGTATTAACATTTTTCTTTTGGTCTGCCTTTTTCACTTTATTTGTCTATTTTTAATTTCAGTTCGCCAATTTATACTTTTGGTGTGCTATAAACACTTTTTGTGTGCTCACTTTTTTGTATTTGGGATGCTATGGACGGAGGGGTGAACCTCACCTGAACAACGTCCTTATATGTATTGTTCCGATAGGCAGTGTAATAGCACGTATCAGGTTGTTTTTCCATCTCTGGGTGTTTAAAAG
This sequence comes from Tigriopus californicus, assembly GCF_007210705.1. NCBI lineage: Eukaryota > Metazoa > Arthropoda > Copepoda > Harpacticoida > Harpacticidae > Tigriopus > Tigriopus californicus. The sequence continues at coordinate 5,635,451 of NC_081440.1, read as the reverse complement.
TTTCCTTGAGAAAGCATGGGGAGGCGAATCGAACCAGGGACATCTCTAATGCTAGGAAACTGAGCTAACCACTACTCCACGTCTCCTCCCTAACACTTTGTGTGCCACTTTCTACATTTGGTGTGTTCCTCGTCATTTTTGTTGTCCTTCTAATACCTTTTTATGTGCTTGTGCCTATTCATTCTTTTTGTGTACCGATTTCAATTATCCCTTGTTCTGGGCTTATTAGTATATCTTGTCAAAGTCATTTTGCAGCGCTGTCCGATTCGCTGAATTTCTACCAGACACTACCTTGGTATCATCAGCATAAGAGAAGATTAAAGACTAGGGGGTAATTGATGGACTCCAATGAGTTCAGTAGGTTTACAAAAGGTCGTACAAGTCCAAAGATGTTTCACTAGGAACATCACAGGAATGAGAGAGCTCTCCTATTGGGAGAAACTAAAAAAGGTGGGATTGTACAGTGTTCAGAGAAGGTACGAAGGGTACCTGATACTGTACGTCTTCAAAAGCATCCATGAGCTTTGTCCCAATCTAGGATTTAAGGTCAATTGCAGTGACCGTAGAGGCTTAATGTGCATTTTGAGAGCACCATCAAGCCCTCGAGAATCCAGGCTAGTTCAAACAATGAAGTCCACTTCTCTGCTTTCTCGGGTGCCTTCATTGTTTGGTTTGCTTCCTTCCAATATTCGTAGGGAATACGTAGGCCTTATTGACCCAGTAGCTTCTTTCAAGTCGGACTTGGACAATGTTTTAGATAACATTCCAGATCAACCCTACATTCAAGGACTAGCTCGGTCTGC
>NC_081440.1:5578663-5634391 GCF_007210705.1 Tigriopus californicus | reverse complement strand
GAATAATGACAAGAGGCACGTTGCAAACAGCATTTGCCTAGTTTTTGTGCGACATATCGTCAAAATTGATTAAAGAGATGTTTCAAAGAGCTCGTTCGGAAGGACATCCAAATGTATTAATACCCATTCTATAGGTTTTTCAATTAATCTTTCAGACTGTTTTAAAGCGCATGTCACCACTTTTTGTCAGTAATCCACGTGCTACCACTTGGACGAGAAAATTGACTGAACCATAACAAAGTAGTATGGAGTGTTTCGCTCAAACTTATGGTTTTCCCAATGACAGTTGATCAATTATTAATCTAAAAAAGCATCTCCAAAATCCGGTCAATGCAAAATTATCCATGTCATTCTCCGCAGGTCTCCTTTCAGAGTTGATAACGATTTCGCAGAAATCGCGTCGCGAAACTAATATTGCATATAAATCCTTCCTTTCGTTACCGTCCGTTAGAAACCATTTTTCCACCACCACCGTTGCTGGCTCTTTTGGCAAACAGAGGTTGTGTGAAAAGTGTGAGTACGTTTCGGCTCCAAAGATGGTTACTTTTTTGCCCTGAGGATGAAAATGACAGGTACAAACTCCTTTGATGACCAGGTAGACAAACGCCTTGGTCGTGACGGTCGGGATGGTTACATGGAGCGTAGCATATATTAGCCTGGTCTTGTGGTTGGGCTTGTTTGGTTGATGAGAAGGAATAGCAGGTGTAACGAACCAGGCCAAGAAGGCCTGCATATGTGTCACGTCAACATCTAACCATCCGTGGCAATTGTAAAGATCAATATTACGCCATGACGCAAAGTATGAGGGATTTATTGGTGCACTACCCTCTCTGACCGAGTTCACTGACAATTCCCGTGCATGGTAGGGGTAGGTCATGAGGACATGAAGCAGACACCGACTTGATGCGTCATGAACATAGCGGGGATGGCGGACTTCGGATCCCTGGATCTGGCCTTGGATGCCATCACACAGTTGATCCGGGTCACCGCCGGCAAGAAGGGGTTCCACGCCCTCAGACATACTCTGTTGGGCAACAAACCTGACGACGAGTTACACGTGGTCAAGGATGTGATTTCCGATGACGAAAAAAGTGAGCTCCAATTGCGCTTGGAGGCCATCAAGTCGCACATTGCCAAGGCATCGTCCCAATTCCAGATCTCCTACCAAGACATCCTCAAGAATGCCATGGCCAGAAACAAGCTGGAGATGCTCAAACGACAACGGTTGGAGCGCTCTCAATCCACGACATCCAACGAATCGTCATCCACGTACGAGCCGAATTTGTCACCCATGTTTCAGCCTCAGCCTCCCACTCCTCAGCTCTTGGACATCTCCGGCTCGTCCAACGACCTGTCCATGGTCTCGTTGCAACCGTTTGAGACGTCGGCGGGACACATGGTGCTCTCAGATTCCCCCGTTCTAGTACAAAGTGACTTTAGTCTTCCCAATCCCGTCCAACTAGTCAATATCAAGCCTTCCGTACTCACTTCTATCTCATTGCCATCGGAACCCATCAGTAGTGCGGCCTTACCCATTTCACTGAATAGCATCCCACCCACACCGCCACTCTCTACATCCTCGTCAACCTCGTCACCGTCCACATCCACCGGATCTGTCTCCATTGGGGAGCAGAGAATGCTGCGGTATGGGCGTGCCATCCTCAAACTCAAACACTACAAGCGTGCCTTGAAGTATGCGATATGGGACTTCCAAGATGGCGTGACCGTTGAAGATGCCGCCAAGAAACAGGGGATCACAAAGGAGGCCATCCAATATTCGATCAATCTGATCGTTAGTAAAACTGGCGAGACGATTGACGAATTCAAAAACAATCGCTCCTCCAATTGCGAGGTGTATCCAGGACAGATCAGTGAGGCCTACAAAGGCCGAGTTAAGGATGGAACACAGAGAGTGAAGCAGAAGAAGTGCCAAAATTTGTTTGCTTGCGCGGTAGCCTGTGACATTAGCTTGTTTGACCTCATGGACAGCCTTATCAAGGAGCTGGAAATCGAAACCAAGATCCTTAGCCTTCAACCGGTACCTGAACTGACCCCAACACCGACTGGCAACCAAGCAATTGATCCCCAACACGATGACATTCTGTCCGATATTGATGAGGTGATTCGCGAGGACTCCGTTGAAGCCCAATGCATCGCCAATAATGAAGTGGTTCAATTACAATTGACCAATTGTGATGTTTGTAAGAAAATGTTCTTCGACTCGAAGTCATTTCAAGAACATGACGATGCTGGATGCATCGATTACTAGCTAACATAATCAACATATGTTATAGCGACATATGTGTAGTTTGTATTTGCTCAAAAACTAACAATCCCAACCAATCTGCTTTTGTATTTTGTATTACACATTAACTTATGCTACACTACTTCGACTGCCATGATGTGATTCTTGATTTCAAATCAAAATACTATTTTTTTTCTTTTGTGCTTAACGCGCGTTTAGATCGATCCATTCCGTCGTTTGTTTGGAACAATATATTCTGGTTGATTTGTTCATCATAAATGATATTGTTTTTCAATAAATATTGTTTGAAAACAGAACAAGGACTTGGTGTATACACTTTGAAACGAAAGGAAGCAAACTAAAAATTGCTCGACTAGGGAGGCGGGGATTATTATGATAATGATGCTGTTGACTGATAGGTAGGTGGCTATACTGTAGGACTGCACATGAGGGGGGCTTATACAAGATGAGAACCTCGTCTAATTGATAAACTGCCCTTGAATCCTTCTTTTGTCCACGATTTGTTGCGGGATAAATCGCGTTTGTTGAGCTGGACGTCCCAACCTTGACGAGAAAGCGCGGGATTGTCTTGTCGTAGAAGCCGCCGACGCCAAACGATCCAGGGGCAATACTTGGGGCGATCCCTGATCGATAGCCGTTGGTTCGTCAACCCGTTGTTGGAGGGGGAGCTGTTGCAATTGAACCTTTTGCTTCCCACGGGCTTCGACATTTTTCAATACTTTGGCCTGTCGTGGAGCGGGACCGACACCATTAATCCCATCATCAGGGAGCAAGCACTTCTTCTTGTGTTCCTTCTCCTGACTCGGGACCATAATCTCCTGGTCTTCACAAGTCTCGACAGCCTCCTCGGAGCACTCTTGGAACTCGATGGTTTGACACTTGGTCGAGGGCACGGGTTTGCAGCTGCTCGTGTGCTTGACTTCGCATACCATCTTGGTGGTCATTTGAGACTTCTCGGCATCCTCGCAATCCGTGTAGGGGATTTCTTCAGCATCCTCGCAATTAATTTTGGGCACCTTGAAGTCCACTTGGCGAGGGACCAATTTGCATTCCCTCCACGTAACCGGCTCACAGGCCTCATTTCCGGCCCAAACCTGAATAAATCAAGCGAAATTTGTCGGGATTAGTCAAAGCTTCAGGTACATGTCCAATTATTGCTGATGTCTTACAATATATTTGCATTTTCTATGAATGAGATGCACGTTCCCTAGAAGACCACCAAACATGGACGAAAACTCCGGGAAGCCCAGATTAATTCACACTTTGCCTAAGCAATCATTTCCGCTCCCAAAGAAGCCGAAAAGCCGACCTTGGGATTAATTTTCTTTCACTTTACATAGAAGATCAACACTTTGATGGGTGTGTGTGAGTGTGCTATGTTAATTTGTGTCTCTTGTTCATGTTCCTCGGAACTAATTCATGTTCACTCACTCGCTGGCCAAGTACGTGCTTCATCATGAATGGAATAGTAAGAACATCTTGATTTGGCAATGCTTTTCTCGTTCTTTCTTCCCCATTACCCGTGAGTTGTGCAAACAACACCCTACATGGATCCCCACGACATCCTGACATGACCGAGTGAGCGCCAAGATTTCTGTTTTATGATTGATTCAAAAGGTTCCATTTCACCTTCACCACTCACGCTTAGATCAACGAAATCACCGTTTTGGCCTTCGCACAAAGGTCAACCCCGTTCTAGTGAACGTCGGGACTTGAATGGGTTAATCATGGGTAGGCAGCAGTCTTAATGAGGGAAGTACCTTGTCCCTAGCGGATATTTCTTGACAAGGATTAATGGCCCTCGCAAACATAAGGGAAGTCATTCATACTTTTGGTGTTGGCTCAGTTCAAATCAAACACCATCTCGATTCTCAAGACGACCAAGACGGCCAAGAAGATCTCAAATCAATTCTCATCAGCTCCTACAATGATCGGTATTAGTATTATTCGGGCTGTAATCTGGTTGAACTCGACATATCAGAGGAAGAAAAAGTACACGCAGATCGGAGCGGAATATTGCATTCCATCCTCACACAGGAAATTTCCCCACTCACTTGTTTCCGATGAGTCCCTGACTCTCTGGAGGCAAATCTGTTAACAGAACCCGCGACCACAATGGTAGGAAAACCACCACATATTACGTGGCTATTTGAAGATTCTAGAGACCCCAAGAAAACGAATACAGAAACCCTGTCTGAGATCAATCAGTTAATAAAACAAGACATGCCCTTGACTGTGAACCTAATGGATGGAAGCGTAAGGCCAAAGGGACGACGAATATGGACATTATAGATCTCTTTCCATGAAACAATGCATTGCCCCGAAATGTCCTTGAAATTGACGGCACTTATCCTTGCTTAGTAAATAGACTGGTGAGAGGAGACACACAAGTGAATTTGCAATTCTTCTCTCCAACATGCATAGGAGCACATTGATCATCCCGAGTGACATGGGCGACGATTTGAAGCAAGGTTAAGATCATGACCAGGTCATCTTGTCAGTCCGTATCTTGTCACAAGCAAACCGCAATAGAGCCCGACCGACCTTGGCGGAGAATTCATCTTGTTACTTGGGTCACGACCCAGCTTTTTGTTTTCCCAGGCACTGATTCCATTTGATCGTGATTCACGTGACAACAAACAAGTCCAGGAAAATCTTCAAAACCAACGAACCCTTCGCCATTCAGTTGGATCCTTCCGTTCATGTGAAGAATGTGTTATTATGAGCTCAAACCTGCCTCACTGCACGTATTGATTGTACATACAGGACGAAATGACAATCCCGAGTTGGGTCGTACTTTTAGAAATAACAAGTTATGGACCGGGGAAATGGTAAAACGAGTACTAATGGCAGAGATCTGATCAAGATAGGACTGATAATGAGTATTGGAACGAGATGCGGAAGAAATCGTCAATGAAAAAGTCTCACGGAGACATATGTACCGGAGCTAACTAAAACTACCGACCGAGCCCTCCTGAAGTTGTACTGGCAAATAAACAAACACATTTCGAAGATTGACACCTTTGTCGGTTGCTTGCGAATAATCGACGATTTTACACATGGACGGAGCCGCATCTTTGCAAATCAGCATGTCTTGAACCAAGGATTCCCATTACTCAGTCTCCGTCAAGTTCGACTTTATCCCAGATATCTGAACTATCTAGTTAGCGATAATACACACGTAGTCGAGTGTGAACTCACTTGATTGCCCTCCTCGTCGGTTTCCCATTTGGTGATGCAGTTCTGTTTGGTCACATTCCGACATTCGGGCATCATCTTGGTGTGTTGGACCGTGTCCATGCCTTCAGAACACACCTTCTTGGTGTATGTCTTGGGCACCATTTCGTAGCTCTTGTAAGGTGTGGCCTCCATGGTCATCTGACATTCGGTGTAGGGAACAATTTCACATTGGATCTCGGTCACCTCGTCACAAACCTATAGGATAGAAAGGGTAACCAATTGAATGAATATGTGGATTCCACCGCAGCTTAGACAATTTACAAAGCTGGCAACCACGTGAAAATTACTCATGTTTCTTATTTCTTTTTGCCATAATTCCAGCATCAAACGTCTAATTAGACAACAAGAATCTTTCGAATGCTTAATTTGTAATCAGTAGGGCCAAAATTTGCAGATAAACATGGTCTTTATTGACAACAAATTAGCATAAAAAGTCAACCTAATTTGAATAAAAGCTTGCAAATAAACTTTCCACCAAACATAGGCACCAACACGTTCTGGAGGAGTGTAAGGTTTGTTTTTGCCTTTCCTATCAAGCACCTCGTAGATGAAAAGGAATATTGTTTCATAATGTCTTCCAGCACTGGGATTTGAACCTGCTATTTCTAGGGGGCAGTTTCTTGCCTTGTCCATGCCTTCTAGACTGATTAGCATTTTGCACATCCTTGATAATTCGTGAAAAAGATAAATCTCAGTTCGTTAGCAGAAAATCAAAAATGTCAGAGCGTAGCAAATGCATTGCAGAACAATTTTGTCAAGAAAATTAAGCTTTTCAAGTTTCTTGAAAGTAATAGTATGTCAATTCTTCCCAAATTGACCTTGCACCTCATGACCATTTATCACATATATCATGAACCCACGACAAGATGAGCCTGATTCTTAAAGGAGAAGTTCATTACTCAAACAAAACTGAGTTCCAACATTTGAAATAGAATATCTCAAAAAATTGCAATGATAAAGGAGCTATTCAAGATGGATGGAATGCACAAGCAGACGGTTGGTTATTACTCTGCAATCTATTACTTTTTTTTCAAAAAGTTTTGAAAAAAAATAGTAATACAATTTCACATTTTTCCCTAAAATGACCAGAATTCATGAAAATTATCGTAATTTTTCACAAATATAGTTTTTTTTTGCTGAAATGGCTGAAATTACATTATGAATTGCAGAAAAAGGTCAAATACTGTTGGTAAAATTGAAAAATTTGCAGATGCAATAGATTTGCTGAAAAATCTCGGATGTGCAAGTTTTTTTTGTAAAACTTGCACTATTTGCAGGATGCAAGCTTTGGCCGGCCCTAGTAACCAGCAGATGGAAGACCTACGCTTTTCAATGTCGGCTTGCCATACATGAATACTAGATTGATAATGAAAAGGAATGAGAGGAAATCGTATTTTACGCTTAATTCTCCATTCTCCAGAACCAAGCACTCTAAGAAAAAATAATGCTGTGACATAGCACACGAAATCAAATCCAAGTCCGACTCTAAAAAGCCAAATGTCACTTAATTCCCATTGTGGCAAACCCGCGTTTTTTGTTCATGCTAAATCCATGAGGCATCCGTCATTTTCGTAAAACTAAAGGGTTTGCGTGAGAGCAGAGCCCTTGTGTTTTTGAGGGACCAATTTTTTTCTATTCACATCAACATTATATAAATCAGTCATTTAGGTAACCGGATTGGATTCCAGATGATTGATGGCATATCATCATTACTCAAAATCAATTTGTCACATGATCTTCGAAAATGGAGCTATCCGTTATTGATCGAATAAAATTGTACAGAGACGCAATTTTGATACTTTCCAGGGATCATTGATTGAAAAGTGTCCATAAGGAAGTGGATGTACCTGTCCATTTTTTAAAATGATGACACCGTCAGATTGTCATCTAGTGACAGTTTCATTAGGGCCGTGTTTATCACTTTGTCACAATATCATGATAAACTCATAAGCGTTTCGATGACAGGAGTTTGGCATGCTTCGAATATCTGGGATGTGTCCGAAGCCAACACAAAATCTCCAGAGGGGGTTCAAGTCTCGGAAAAGTGTGGATATTTACAGTTGATGTAGTGGTTAGTTGGGGCAATGAAGCATGCAGATGGAAATATGTTATCTCCTACTAAGCTTTGGACACGGGTGGGTTTAACAATTTAGAGAAAAGCACATCACATCGGGCTGGTTGACTTTGCTTGATCCTTTCCGGTTAGTTTTATATTACTAGAGACACAATAATATGTACCACTGCGATCAAATGAACGCGATCAAGATTCGTACATCCTGAAAAAATGCCCACAAGCCGCGTTATAATTGTCCCTGTCGTCATATGGTGTGCATTAGCGTTCTAATGCGAGAGCACTTCTCTTGTTTATGACCAACACACTACTGAAACAATGCGAATGAACGAAGATGATAAATTCATGGGTAAGTCAGCAGAGTTGCACCAAGTCTCGAAAAATGCTCCCATTTCGACCAACAAAGGTGTTGTTTGGTGGTTTTACCGTGCCATATGCAACTAGGAGATTGTTGAGATGCAATTGGTATGGCAAAAGTAAGAGGAAGTAAATTCCAACAACTTAAATTCCCATTCCTAACCAACTCCAGAAAGGTGCTTCCGGTGCAACGCGTTATAAGACATTGGTATCTTTATTTTTTTAGAAACATTGCTCACCCGTTCGGATTTGGTTTCGCACTTTTTGACAAATTCAGAGTCGCACTTGTTTCGATTCTGCGGCTCAAAGATCACCTCTCCATAAGTGGAGACATCCACGCAGAACTCGGAATTATGCAAATCCACTGCCGCATCTTGCCGCTTGAATCTGTTGAGGGCCGCACTTACCCAGTTGGGCACTTGACGGGCCTCGGCAGTGCAAATCAGAACCACACAAGAAATTGCGAAAGATTGCTGGAAAGGGAAGTGGAAACACTGATTCATTAGTCAATGACAAGATTGAGCGGGAGATTTGAACGGTTGCAAAATAGGTTCGACACCCAATTCGTCCTTGTTCAGAAGACGTCAGGTGGGATTTCTAAGTGGGCAACAGCCCATCAGAAAATGAGCAATGGGTTCCATTTAGACTAAGTGAAGCTAGTATTTTTTTTTATCAATCACACCCAAGATCACCTCCAAAGAATCTGAAATAGGCGTCGGCGACACCCATATAAAAGTTGATGCGCCACCGTATATACATCCTGAGGTGAGAAGAAAATTCATTTATTTGGATTGATATAAGTCAAGCAAGGTCCACAAGATCTTTCAAGGTCTCCAAATAATCAAAGCAATGACGATCGTTGCCATCCTCATCATTTGCTTTTGTTTCAATGTGGATGTAAGGGATGTTTCTCGTCTCTTCAACAGCTTAGCCAGGGCCAAGTACTAACCTGGTACGTAGATAAGCATGTCAGATTGACAAATTGAAATCGACTCAAAGCCCTAATTATTCTGCCATTTCCCATCTCTTTGGTCTAGGATAGGATGAACCTTGAGATTGGCGTCATCCTGGTTTCAATTAATTCGAAACGAGCCCGTCCTCTCCCTCCCATAAATCTCGTAATCCCTTTTTACAATATTTGGCAAACCTAACATTGCCCACTTGACCACATGTTTCGACGAATTGAATCCAACACTTACCCAGATCATTTTATTCATTGTTTCTGGAGTTGCTCAACAGTCACTGATGAATCTTGTAAACCTTTTGTTTTAATTCAAAAACACTGTCCATAAATGTTAAGCCCAATAAAAGAAATACTACTGGAGAGCTCCGGAGTGAACACTTTAAGATCCAATGCGTGACTGAATTACCATCCCTGTACGTCAAAGATTAAATAGACATTTTCCCCGCACAAAATCCCCCCCCCCCTTTTCTTGTGCGTATATACCAAGTGTGTATGTACTAAGCACTCCCACACCAGCCTTTTTTTAGCGGCACGAGCATCTCTCAATCGACCGATACCGCACTCCGTATTCCCTATTCAGCACGTAGGTCTCTTTTCGGAGCATTCTGTTATTCTTAGATGGAGCGATGTCTACAGAACACTCGTGGTGACTGCCTGGTGGCTTTTGCTTGGATGGTTACGTCGTGGTTGACGGTGAAGAAGTAGAGGGGGGGTGTTGGTTTCGAGGGTACTGTGTATCCTGCGAAGCACGTTCTGATTAAATTGACGGATGAGAAACTCAACATGTGCCATGTCAAAAAGAATGACTTAGGAAAGTTGGGTTAGAAACTTAAGGTGCTTCATATTCGTTTCAATTTTGTCAAATTGCACCACATGAAAGAGAGCCTTTGGGAGTTCACAATCAAAGTAGATTTTTTTTTCATTCTGCCTGAGGATTTCGTTTCAATATTTTAACAAAAATGCCATAACTAGTACTCGAATCCGGCTATTTCCAATGCAGCCCAATTATCTTTTTAATGTTCGGCAGGAGATGACTTCAGTAAGTTCTGAGACAGATAGCTTTTTTTAACACAAGTCCAATGAGAACCATGAGGAGATTTTTCTTTGGGAAGGAAGATCACGTCAATTCATTTTGAAAATAGTCCTTGTGACTTCCAGGATGTTCGTCATTCCCCGGATTAGGAATCTATTCGTTGTTTCAAGTTCAAGTGCGAGACAATTGATTCGGTAATTGACCCAAAAGAAACCCGTGTTTTTCATTTAGAAGCAACCTTCACACATTGGCAGGTGTGGGTCATCGGCAAAGGAGCCAGCCGGTGGATGTTCAAGGATTCGAGTTGATGCTTACGTACGTACATAAATGATGTATGGACTGAACGTTCTGCTTTACATACCAGTGGAGCAATAACACCGCAATCTAGAACAGTGCGGGTGCTTACTTGATACACAGAAATGATTTAGATGCAAGATTGTTTGTCCAAACACCATTTTGTTTTCTAGCGCAGATGATTGTTGCTGTTGATTATAGTAGTCGGTGGAAGCAATTAAAAATCCCTCTCATGAAAATCGGACACACGTGCACAGCTATAACGATCCCTACAATTCTAGCCGCCCTCAACTATTTTAGTTGGTATACATTAGTGGTGGTAATTTCCTCCATTTTCCAACCATTCAACCCGACAAGAAGCAGCATTATCCCCGGGAACAACTCTTGAGTTGAGTCTCGACCCCCTCACCACCCAGAAATCAAGTGGATGATGCCAGTGGTTTGAGGGATTCCTTTTTTCCCCGCCAAGGTTGAAAGTAAGAGAAAACCATGATGAGCAGAACGTCCAACCCCTCATTCACCGTGAATGATACCAAAGCCATATTCATATTTTTCGCAGTTTCGCAGGAGCCAAGATGTACGAAGATAAGGGTTCATTACTAGGCACGTACGTTCATACTAGATAGTGAGTTGTTGTTGCTGGTGGTGGTGCTGTCTGTACCATGGGATGAATTTGCATTTATCTCGGGCAAGGTTGAATCTTGAAGAGTCTTCATTAAACGACGCCGATGAAAGTAATATCAGCAAAAGTGATCGTGCCCAGATTTATAATCACACCAGTTAGCTCTTCGTTTTACATGAAAATCTCCGGACCCTATCTGACTGCACACATCTCAAAATGTATCGGAAGCAAAGGGTTGACATAGGCTTAACAATTCTAAACGAGTACATACGTTGTAATGTGACTGCCAATTAAATGGTCGATTGTTTTAGGGGCTTCGAACCGGGACGTCATGATTGTCAGGCAACACGGAGATTTTGGATAGGATAACTGGCATCTCAAATTATGATTGAAGGCTATCTCAATGTCACGATGGCCATGTGTGGGTGTGAGTGTGTATTTACGCGGAACAGTATGTACCGCACAATAGAAGGCATTGAAGTTGAAACTCATGAAATTTGATTGCATGACATTGATAGCATCATCATGGATGAGTATGGGGTGCGTGTATGCACTTCCATATGATTTTTGTATCGGTACAAGATTCAACATGTTGGCTGAGGAATACAACCCTCGTGATCTAATTTGGGAAGCTCTCCTCTTTGACGGCAAACAAATATGCTTCACTTTCAGTAAATGTATTTGAACAGAAGAAGGTCAAGTTTCCAAGAAAAGACAACTTCAAAAAATCTAAGACATTGAATGTCTTATTTTGTTGGTAGTCAACGAGAATGTGAGGATTGGATTGAGCCAAAGACAAGTCAATGTGAACGAACGAATGAACGAACGAACCAAGCTTTAAATGACAGTACTCGTTACTGTTCGTGCAAGTTCGCAACGAGGGTTAGTACTCCTTGGAACAGACAGAGACAAAATGATTCCCTTGGTTTTGGGAAGAAGAGGACGATCAGAACGGCGAGAAGAGCGAATAATTCACAGTGACAAATAAAACCAGGATTCTTCCGTATACGAGACGAAACAATTATGGACAGCTTGCAGGTTGTTAATCTCAGGTCCAGACTTTTAGATTCTGAATTTAAACTGTTCACTTGTGCCGGTCTACTGAAGCAATGACGTGTAAAAGAAGTGATTGACATTGAAAGTCAGATCATTCATTATTGACGATTGATTGGGTAATCAGCTTAATGTATACGTTTATTTGATGAGTATTCGAATTCAAGTCTCTTCTAGATCCAATGCATTTTATGAGATTCATTAGAATCTAACTTTGTTTACAAGAGCACGAAAGAAACCAATTTGACAAATGGTTGGAAACATACATATACACGTCAAAAAGTACATTGCTCTATATACCACCATTATGGTATTACATTACAGACGACCACATCCTAAGTATCAAAGCTCAAACAGCAACAATATTGTTCCATTTTTTTATTTCGAAAACCCTGATAAATCCAAACCAGTGTACCCTAACCTATAACGTCCAAATCCCCACTTGCCATCGTCATGCCCAAATATTTGCCAAGTCCACCCAGAATCAACTTTCAAGGCCATGGTTTTTCCCAATGGGTCGAAATTTGCGGCCCCTGAAACGAGTTCGCCGTTGTTACGCATTTTCAATTGATGCCAATCGAAGCTCATCTTCCGCACGCTCAGTTTCGCTTTTGGCCATGAACATCACACCCAACCCAACTACGTTGATGATTCTCGCCCAACATGAACGATGAATGATGATGATGATGATGATGATGCTCTAATGAGACCATACCACAAATAAAAAGTACTGCGTGGCTCAAATGCACATTGAAACATAAAGTGTTCTAATCTTCAGCCAATGATAATCGACCAAGGTAAAAAGGGTGAAAAAACGATGAAGCGATCACACACCCACTTTCAAGTTATTGGCTTTTCCCATTTTCCCCCGTCACTAAGAAAATAGAAATATAGCCTCTTGCATTCAGGCATTGCCAAATTTCAAGTTGCAATACGCGTACTACAATCGGCACCCACGTTCAACATGGAGTAGAATTGTTCAAAAGTCAGCCAAAAATAAGTCAACGTTACTAAGAAGAGACCTTTTTAGTCCGGAGTGAACGTCACTAAAACCGGACCACACATTTCACAAGTAGAGTTGTCTGCTTGTCAAAGTGTTGAAGGTCCTTGAGAAGAAAACCCTCTTTCATTGGGTCTCTCAAGACTGATTTGCTATATCTCTTTTGCCATCAAAGAGATTCTTTCTTTTCTCAGTAATAATGGTTGTCCACGAAAGTCCATTCTCTGAATCTTTTACTCTGCGTCACCCTCCGCCATTTTTGGGGTGACAAGATGATATGCAAATTATGAGTCAGAATGGAGAAGGATTTCTTTCACACGTTTCGTTTTTGGGCAGGGTAGCGACAACAAGGACAATTCTGAATAGGGATGACAACCACCAACAGGAACCACAATGATGAGCATTCAATTTGGAGCACTTTCCAATAGGCCAAGTTTTGAGCCAATCCTCCCGAAAATGCGCACGACAGAGCAGTACAATAATGGGCGTCAATATTTAGAAATCTAAAACTGAGCAAATCATCAAGGTGCATTTCTTCCGGTTGTTAGATTGGACTGCGTCGAGCGTTGGTTCATTTGCACCTGAAAGTAGGTGTACTTAATACGCTTTTTCAATGGACATATCCCTGTTGTTCAGCACACATTATTTACATGAGCAGTCTTTGTGAATGTACTTATTGTTTTGGTCCATGTGGTCCAGATGATTGGACAAACGTTGATTTTGTAGTAATGACTTGCGTATTTAGCTCGATCAGAATTTTTTGATACTATATTTTGGTTCAAAAAGCAGGGTTAGTACCTGCTTCCAATAAGCACAATAGTCTTCTTAAGAAGACCAATTCCCAGTTTCAACTGTTCCATGGAACTTCCAAATGTTTTGAGAGGCGTTTTCTTTCGAATTTGCACTTTCTCAGAACACACCAACCAAGCCACATGCCCAATCATGTGAACAAATCTAGTCAAAGCGGCGATGTAGTTGAGCACCTTTGGTGGGATCACTTTCCTACCATATCAACATCCCAAGCGCGATACTACCAATAATGACCAAGATTAATTCAATTTCTTCGACGCTCAACTTGACCTTCAAAAATCGTTGGAATTGCCAGTCATCCTCTTACCCTCCTCATGAATGAAACGTAGGTAAGATCGAACTTTGCGAAAAGCTCCATTCAGGTAGCTAGGAGATAAAGCCCCTGAAAAGTGGTGTTTTCAGGGAATATTCATAGTTTTAATCAAAAGTTGGAGAATTTTTTTTTATCAACCACCCATTATAGATTGCTTCAAATATGGCTTGTTCCGGAGTCCAATACGTAGGTGAGAGGTTTCACATGCACACTTCACTCGATTGACGTCTGAGTTTGAGTCTATTCTGAGAATAGAACATTTATTTCTTATTGAGCCCTGAGTAGAGGCGCTAAAACTAGGGAAACGTTTTAAGATTGCAAGTTTTGTTTTCACATCAGGTTACACTCTAATAGATATTTACAGCTTCATTTTTTGAGAGCTCAAATCGCTTGGAACACTGATTTGTCCATGCCTAAACCATACAATAGATTTTGACTTTGTTTCAATTGTTGGTTTTCTGTGCATTAGTGCGTTCTTTGCCTCAGAAGGAGTCAGTTTAAAGTGGTTGTGTCTGGAAAGGGCTCTCTACTCGACCTGTCTGGTTTCCTTGTATACTTGGGCTTAGGTCTCAAGATGTGTTGTCTTTCATGAGAGTCGAATTTCAAGGTCAGTTGGATCAAAGTCGGGTTGCTTATATTTCTTCCTGAAAATCGCAGATTCTTTACTTTTCACTTGAGCATTGACCATAAGAGGGTGCAACATAGAGTTGCAATGGCCGTCATTGGGAAAGTAAACTCAAATCCAAGTGGATTTGTCAATCAATCACATGGTCAATGATCTTTCGTGGCTTCGTGCCCTTGTCTTGAATACCCAACGCCTTTGCTCTCAAGATTATTGTGATTATTGTTCATTTGAGGAACTGGCCACTCACAAAACCTCGCAACCTCGAACTTGGATCTAGGAAATGGAACATTGAAGTTTCTCCGATCACAAGACGAATGAGCCATCAGATAATCCGCGTGTTATTAACAAAGATGTATTTCTCGTTTTTTACACGTGATAGGGATTGATTGGGGCAAATGAGTCTCGACAAATGGGAACGCATACCTATAAGATACTTTCTTTTCACTGAGAACAAAGATAAATGAATCTAGTAGCAAGGAGGAGGATCACGTGGGAAATTGAGTTAATGGGAATGGATAATAGCAATCATATGACAATGATAGTAACGATACGAGTACATGATCTTACATCGCACATAACTTACTGACTGTGAAACTGACAGACTGATCATGTTTACGTAAGTGACTGTGTGCGCTTGTGTGTATGTGTATGTCTACGTATGTGTGTATATATGTATGCTGGTATGCAAGTAAGTAAGTAAGTAGGTGAGTGAGTGAGCACTGAACAGTGACAGCAGTAATTTGAGTATCGTTGAAAAGCTTTTGATGATATGATCTATGGGAGTCACTTTGATCTTCGTCCCGTCTCACCATTCGTCCTCATGAGGTATGGGATTTGGAGAAGGATTATGCGAGTCGTCGTCAATCATCATTCACAAACGACTCCCCGACACTCGAAATATACACACACCCATCAGACTCGAGGAGGCATATATATATTTACAAGTTCATGGCTGGCGAGATAAAGCGATGCTCCTGGTTATTTCTCGGCACACTTGTAGATTGTTCGGTAGACGGTTTTGAAAGTGGTCTTGTATTCCGGTCGACTTTTCGTGCAGATTTGCCCATTGGAACAAATCGTATCGAAGGCCACGTCCACGACTTGCTGATAGAGTCGACGGCGAGGCTCACGAACTGACACGTAATTCTTGCAAATCCTAAAATTCGAAAACAAATCTCCGGGCCATTATTACTCAATATATTGATTTTCCTTATTGGCAAAACGTCCTATAATGTCGTCAGTCAGGAACGTCACGAGACTTTGTCAAAGCTACTTGGACATTTTTAGACTGTACATTGAAGGCTGAATGAGTACCATTCTCCCAAGGGCACATTGTGGGATTACAATCGTATGCCAAGGATTATCATTGGATCTCTATGAAGGCCAAAATGATATTGAATTTATCCCGAACATGCTTACTATTCCCCAGGGAGTGAGCATTTCTGTCTAGATCTCAAACCAACTTTATTTTTTCTGTTTGCCCAAAAACGTGCTGAAAAGAACAGCTCACTGTGAAACAAATCGACAAAGCTGATTCGACTACTCCAAGTATTGTATGCCATTGTTCACGCATAAAGAAGTTAGGAGCAAATTCAAACTTGATTTGCACAAACGGGAAGTTTCTCAAACCACTCCGGAGCTAGTGAAGAAAAAAAAACACTACCAGAAACACACCAGCCAACAAAGCTCTTTGATCATATTCGGGGAGAAATGAAGTGAGCCTGGCCTTGAAAAGCCTCAATTTGTACACAACTAATAGTCGTTGTGCGTCCCACTGGAGCACAATGCTGTAAATGTTGGTCTTAAGCCGTAAAAAAGAGACGCATGTGAAATTGGCAATTTTCTGGCGAGGCGACCATTTGCTTTTTCTGCCAGGCATTCTAAAGGGTTCTTCTACTTCTTTGCACTCGGTTCCAGGATAGGACCAGGACCAGGACCAAGGACACAAGTACGGACAAAGAGTGCCGCGAGTGGCATGCTTGTGGCAGGCAACCAATAAGTGGAAGAAAGAACAACTAACACACACACACGATGAGAACATGCAAATCTGGCTTGACTGGGGACAGCAAGAAAAGAACCAGATCTAGATTTGCATGTGGAACAAGATCCACATGGGTTTTCCATGTAAGTTTACTGACAGAGAAGGGAACAGACAAGCGACAGATGGAACGTTTTCTGGCTTCTCACGTAGCTTGTTATTTACTTTTTCTTAAGAGGGTTTGCCGTGTGATTCCTTAATGTTTTAGGAAAGCAACAATGCCAGTCGCTCATAATCCTTCTTAAGTAGCTGTTATGTACTAGTTGCTAATTTGGGTGCTCACATGTTTCTTCGATCAAATATGTACTGTCACCCTACCTCGGATGGCCTTTAAGTTGAGCATTATCTCATAAGACTGCAAGATGATGAGCACTCGGATATCGGTTCTCAATACTGCTCATGTCTCTATAAATATCATAAGGGTCCAGTAGTTTTGTAACGAAGCTTAACGTTCTCAGTCTGCCCTTCAATGCTTTTGGAGTCCTTCTTTATTCGCGATCTTTTCCATGATTTATGGCCTTCATGTCAACCTAATGTCCATTGAGAGTTGAATGAAGGCACACCTCTCCCTCTTGGTTCACGTGCATTTTTCACACTCCTAGTTTTTTTTGCATATTTATAGTACCTCTTGTGGCAAGTTTTGCCGTAGAACCCCTCGGAGCATTTACATTGGTTGGATGGCATGGTGCACACTCCTCCATTTTCACATTTGAGTGTGCACGTTCGTTCCAGACAATCGCGGCCGGAAAATCCGTGTGGACAGGAACATTTGTTGTGACCAATGCAGAACCCCCCATTGGCACACTTGGGCTCACACGAAACTGGAATAAGAATTGAAACACTGGTTATGGCCCTCACCAACGAATTCGAAAGAGACTTCAAAGACAGGGCCTGGATAATGAGTTCCATTGTGAAAGTTGCCCGAGCGAATGCAAGCGTGAGCAATTTTGGACTTCAAATTTGGAGAGATTAAAGACTGGCGATTAAAGGCCGGCTAGTTAGCAAAATGTCTAAGCAGGAAGTGTAGTGTCGTTGGGATCGCTTTGGAACCACAGAAAATATTCCCCTATTACTTACTTTGGACACAACACGTGATACATTTGGTTGCCATTTCAGTTTAGTTTGCCATGTCTTCTGTAAAAGCTCATTTGGTCAGCTCCATTTCGTTAAGAAAGACGCTACTGTCTGTGAGAGGGATCTTTTTTAACTTTTGAAAACCCTGCTCCGTTCATGGTGCACCACAGCTTTATACGGATAGGCAGGAGGGCTTTGGAACAGGTCCTCCTTTGGGTAGTCTTGAGATGAAAAATGGTCCAAACTTGTGCTCTACAAAGTGACCCAATCCCCCTGGATCCAGTTGAGCCCTTCTTACACCACATGAGAGAAAAAAAACCGACGAACAGAAGAGCGAAAGGGAAAGGGAAGGGAGGGGGGATTACTTTGGCCTCAAATTCAGTGTTCCTGGTGGAAATTCAATTCCAAATTCTCAATTTATGTTTACATACATTACTCGGTCCTCTCTCCCGTCAGGTTCTCATGTTCTCGTTAGACTCGAAGATGCCACATCAGTTGGGCACAAACTCATTTAGGCATTTGGCCTTCCTGCGGACTTTGGTTAAGACGTGGGAACCCTGATGGACCGCTTTTTAAAAGCCCAATGGGTATAGTCAAAATCTGAGATTTGAAGAGTTTCAAGGCTTTTTAAGTCCAAAGAAAAAGGAAGAAGAAATGAGAAGTTTTCCAAGTTTGGATCCCACTCCACCCTTTAAGCTCCCGAAGTCTTTGCGTTTTCCGCTTCGTGGGCATAGGCCAAAACAGCTGGCTGGTCAAGCAACTCCAAAGGATCAACTCTAGCGCAATAGTCTCAATTTGGAGGAACCGTTCGTTCGCTTCGTGCATGTCACTATCTGTCAGGGAGGGCTTTGAATTATTAATCCCTCGAACAACTTGACAAAATAGAGACTCACAGGGAAAGTAGAAGTGGAGAAATAAGTAAATACTTACACTCCTCACAAAAAGCGCCTCGAACTCCTTGGGGACAAGCACATTGAAAGGGTGCCACGCAGGTGCCGCCATTTTGACAGCCAGGATGACAGAAGGCTGAAAGGACACCAACATGATGAGAGAAACACGGCCAGGATGCTGGAGGAAGTCATAACATAAAGATTTCAATTTCCCCTCCCCAAAAATAAACTTGTCAGAAGGTTTTGAAAATTGGCCCTAAAAAAAAAGTCAGGTCTTCAATCCCAGCGAGGCTTGCTCTTAGCAGGAGAACATCCAACATCCACAGTATGTAGTACTAAATGTAGGTGTGAAAGAGAGCAAATGAGAGAGCTTCTGCCAAACTTTCGTCTTTCCCTATGCCGCTGTGCTCGCTACAAATTGGCTTAAAACTCCTGTTCTGCCTCATTCTTCTTGAACTACTTTTTCTGGGCCAAACCCTTCTATCGCATGCGCACGTACATTTATGACCATAATATGAGCCCAATTCTCTATCCTAAGCCTGGAAAGAAAGGACCAAAGGTCAACAAAATGATGACTTCTCTCAAAGCATTATTATCGTTACCAGCATTACTTTTATGCTATCATTATTATGTAATTGGATTTATAGTAGCTGCTAGGGTGTGGTTGCTATCTAAAAGTGTTCTTGACAAAGGTCAGAGAGAAGAACCGAACCTGGAAGTCTCATGCATTACGATCCTGTGTATTGTTAGATGAGTATATTGACTCAGAGGCGTGTATGCTTTTCAACGCCAAAAAAGTTAAGAAAAGACCGCTCGCTGCCTTTTCAAAAGGAGTAATTTCGATAACTTTTGAAGGCCAAAGAAAGCAAAAGAAGTAATCGGCGAAAAACCATCAGGCCCCTCAAAATGCAAGAAACCGCACAAAAAGTGTTCGCGAACCCTGGTTTTTTTCTACAACTAAAAACAGGCAAGTTGAAACGAGATTCTCCATTTGCTTCTTCAAGTGTCGTCTGGATAACCCAAATGAAGTCGACATTTCCCAACTTTTTCTTTGGGTGTACGACTGCTGTCAAATAGTGAAAGTTTGCCTCAGCCCAGTAGGACATTTTAAACCACTTTACGATCGTTAAGTTGAGGGTACCTTCAAGGAACTTTCATCTTGTTTCCGGTGAAAAATGATGTGCGAGTGAGATCCTCCTTCTCAAGGGAAACTAGCCTTGAACTGAGGGGAAAAAATGATAAAATAATATCCTTGAACTATTGTCTGTCTGTCTGTCTATCCGTCTGAGACTGCCCGCCAACACACATTAAAATGAAAGTACACATCGAAATGGATGTACTTTGGTTGAAGGTATGTTCAGTATAATATCCCTTTTGATCGAGTGAATAGTACAGTAATTACGCACTGTAGAGTAGTTCAAGGTTGTGTTTCTTACCTAGCTAGCTCTGTCTCTCTCTCACTCTCTCACTCACTCTGTCTTACCTCTCTGACAACGAGCTCCGGTGAACCCGTTTGGACAGGCGCAAACATCCGGCTCAATACATTGGCCTCCATTCAAACATTCGGGGCGGCAGAGTGCCTTCTCACAGAACTTCCCGTAGAAGCCTTTCTCGCATTGGCATTTGACAGAAGCAGTTTTCTGGAAGCATGTCCCCCCGTTCTGGCAATGGCAATCGATCCCTCTTGAACTTGACACCAAATTCACGGCTGCGGAAGCTTGGGTTGCATCATATTTCGCAAATGGCCCGCCTTCATGGCAAGGAGAAGGAGGAGAGAAAACAAGAACCATATAATATTATAATGTAATATATAGTATGCCAAGAAGACCAGGCCTTGTAGGATGTCGTAACGTGACCCCATGGAATTGGAATTGTTCGGATCAAGACATGTGACAAGATTCCGACCCCCTCACAAGCAGGACAGAATCGCATGTCCCTCTGGGTTTCTTGACAGAGGTTCAGACCTCTAACAAGATAACGCAATATTGGCTTTTTTTCAAACCCAAGATCAAAAGACAAAAACGGGCAAAAGAAAAGGAGAAGAGATAGTATTGAACATCGAGTGTTTCTCACCGAGGAGAGGAAAAAAATCCCCTTGGGAAAGGTAAGGTGGAGGGGGAAGTTTGGGCGAAAAAGCCGCGGGGGAAAACAAAACAGAGCCACACAATTTACGGCTCTTGAGATATGGAAAAGGTTTAATTTGGAGAAGTGGATCCTACTCACTCACCTTTGGCAACAAGATGGGCTGGCACCCAATAGTTTGGAACAATGTGGATCGTGTTGGTGTGTTCTTCAACTTTTTCTTCCCGCCCATTTGGAACTTTGGTGGGTGCATTACTCGCCTGGGCGGATGAACTTGTGGTGAAACCGGAATGGAACTTCCCTTGGTCTCGGGAATGGTGGATATCCTCCTTTGTGATAATGTTTGGAAAACCACGCTGCCAAGTCCGTCCCGGCAGGATCTTCTCCCAATGAGCGACTTGGGAGCAGGCCTCCAAGTGACAAGGTCGCTTCTCCTGCCGCTCGTTTCCGGCCCCAATACATTCCTCCATGAATCCGTTGTCAGCACACCTGGAGGATCGAGATTGGAAGCCCGCGCCACAACTGACAGAGCACTCACCCCATGCCGACCACTCGAGCTCTGTGGTGGAGGAAAAAAGAGCCTTGTATTTTATTCAGAATCGAAGATGGTTTACGATCCACCAGGGACCAAGCCAGATTCGTCGCATTGCAGTCGACTCGTTTATTGGGACTCCTCATCCCGAATGATCGTGAGGGGGGAAAAAGTCGTCATTTCATCCATTCTCAAGGTCCCTACTGGCAGTGTTTGCTTGGGGTGTTTTGTCTGTTCTTTGTCAAACCTCTCTGATCCCAGGGCTTTTCTTTCAAATGAGTGTTTCCTGCCAATTTCGCAAATTCCGTCTTGAGGGGAGGAGGCACCCACTCAATCTGAGCGAGTACTTACCATAATCTCCAGACCCTTCTTCGTCTTCTTCATCCATGGAATTTCCTTTTCCCGTTCCACTTCCTTCCGCCTCTTCAGGACCAGTTCTTGGTCCGACTTCCCGTGGTCCGAGATGGCCATTTTCCTGGTTTTCTTCGTCATCGCCTTCCTCATCCGATGAGCCACTGCCTTCCAAATCGACCCTTTGGGCTCCGATTTGTGAACCAACGTCAGAAGTTTTGGCACCACTTGAAATAGCCCCTTCTGTCGAAAACAAGTTTTTACTCGTGACGGGTCCTTTCGATTTTGATTTGCTTGCCAGATCCGACTGATCGTGTGCTTGAGCTGAGACAGTGGTTGTGATGGTGGTGTCGGGTGTCCAATCAAGGTCCACGTATTCCTCGTCCATGTAGTCAGGCCCATTTTGGGGACCAGATGATTGAAGAGACACCGGGGCCTTATTGGTTTGGGAGGCTCCTGGGTAAGAAGAAGGAAAAAAATGGAGCATATCATGGTCAGTCAGAATCAACATTGGTCACAAATCGACTTACGATAGAGTGTTGGGGACGTGTCATGTTGGTGATGATCTTCGTCGATGTCAATGTCACTGGCCGTGGATTCCTTTGTCTCTAGGTGATGGTGATAATGAGGAGGAGCATTTTGGTCATAACTGGCACTCCTGTCCTCCACTGGGATCTTGGAGGAGGAACATTGCTCGGACACGGCTCCAGCCTGTTCGCTCACAGTCAATTGCTCGATTTCCCCCTGAAACGAAAGGCGAGTGGGTGGTTCAAAATTATTGGGACTGTCCGTTGATTTCGATTGAGCCACTTCAGATTTGCCAAAATGTTGGCCAACTCCTCAAATGAAAGGGAAACATCTTGAAGTTGGGGGCCTCTTTTCGAACGCGCTTAAAAGAACCACTTGGGGGCAAAAGGTTTTTATTTGATTTTGCCTGGTAGATGGTGATTGAAACTCTCCTTTATGGAGGGAAGCCTTGGCCCGAGAATGTTGCCAAACGGCCACCTTTGAAAAGAAAAGCAAGATGCCAGTCACCTTCTTAGGGAAAGTTATTGGGCCTTGGAACTTTTGGGATTTGAAGAGAGGTGTGGGTTTAAACTTGGCCAAAGTTGAAAGCACAATAAAACTTGATATGAGCTCTCGTAACATTTTTATTCAATTTTCAATTCCATCCGGCACGTGCTCAATTCAATAAGTGGCTTTTTACTAGTACACCAGGAGCACTAAACCCCCGGCTCCGTTTAATGAAATGGTTATTGATAGAAACGATCAAATTCCGAGTAAAACAGTGATCTCAAGAGAAGATTCCTTGAACGTTGTTATCCACACTCAAACTTGTGTTCAGTATGGTGGGGAAACCCCATTGTTCCCTATTTATTGTTACCAGCGTCCGTGGTATTGATCACAAAATGCCGCTTACCTACGTTATATCATTGCTCTTAAGGGAATGCGAGGCGATGAGGCAGAATTTTTTAGGCGAAAGATGAGCGTCGGCTAACAACAGCTGAGCCGCCAAAAGTCCCCTGAGCAATTTGATGTCTAGCAATTTCTTATCAGGCTCCTTTGACATGAAAAGGAAGCATTTTTCCGCTCAATTTTCCCCCACAACGCCTTCCTTCACTCTGACTAGGGCAAATTGACGAGGTGTCCAAGGACGGCAACAACATTCAGGTGCATTCGATAAAGTCGGATCGCGGGTTCGGTCTGATGGAGTTTGTCCCATTCCCAGGTTTGTAACTCATCCTGAACCTCGGGCATGGACCATTCTTTATTGATGAGTTAACTTAGTTATAATAGCTCACTGTATTGAAGGGGCGTGGTAGTGTTGGTATTAGTTGCCAATTTTCTACCAGAATTCCAGCTAAATCTCTTGGGACCTAGACCCGTCAACGAGGAAGAACAATGTCCTAGATAAAGCACGAGGACTAGACAAAAAAAGGTTCTTTGACGGCCTTTAGCCCTGGGGAGTTGAGACAGGCCATTCAGCCCTCGTCTTAAAGTCCAGCTTAGGGAATGAATGAGCAGGACAGCAAACATGGAGGCCACCATTTCTCCCTTCATTTCCAACGATGATATCTATACCCACGCCCAGGTTAACATGCCCCGGACCAAGCATGGCCTTCCTAACTAGCAATAAGTATACCTACTTCTCACTCTGTTACCCACTGAGGCCTGTCAGGAGAGCTTATGTTGAGCCAAGTCCTGGGAACAATAACTTCTCATCGTGCTAGAGCGTGTGTGAGTGTGTTCATGTTGGTTGGGATTGTACAGGCCACCAATTGAGGACCCATGTCACGTCGAAAAAGTGGAGTTTTTCTCCCCACAATTCCTCTTTCTCTCTGCACTTCCCTCTCCTGTCAAGAACGACGTAGAAAGGTGGATTGCTCCAAGAGTGGAACAAGTGGAACAAGAGCCCTTATTGGTTTCTTTTTTTCCCTCATAAGGGCCAGAGAAGGCGATCTTTGTCATTAGAAGAGATAAAAGTTTTTGATATCGATGCCATCTGCCTCAAGAGCAGAGCAAGGCACCGAGAGGTCACACACTTGAATTTCGTATTCAGCTCAAGAACGTCTTTTATTGCGTTCCGCGCTTTCAAGAGGACATGCCGGGTTGTTATGAAATAGAAGCCTTAATATTGAATTTCCATCCGAGAAGGCGACGCATCCCAAACCAAGTTGGGAGTTGGGACCATTCCTCGAGAGCCAGCGACCCCCCCCCCTGGATGGGACAGGTTGGTCGAGTTCTTCCTTAACATTATGGCTATCGAAGGGGATCAAGGAACATTGACGATTTCGCCCAAACCCAATCTGACAATTTCGAATCTTTGCTCTTGCTGTTTGTACTGTACATACTTTATCAAGCTTTAATACGACCATCAAATGAATCCAGGGATTTTATGTTATCTAAACTTTAGCCTAACCTAAAGGCCAGAGCTCAGCCAACCTAATCGAACGAATCTTTAGCTTGAACAAATCCTTTCAGCCCTTGTCAAAGTGCATCCTTCACGTGGAAATGGGCAACACGCGAGTGCAGGAACCAACCACCAAACCGACCGGGTGGAACCTTTGGACCCTTGCCATAGGCAAAGCGAATGATCGACCAATGAAATTGCACTTCCCGACCAGTTCTGAGGCAACATCGACCGTCCTGGCCTTCACAGCTTGTCTTGCATTGCAGACTCAAGACCAGGGATAAATCGAGTTTGTACTAATAGCCTTCGATGGTTGGGTCATTTGAGTTGTGCCCGATTGGCTGCGGGAGGAAAATGGCTCAGAAAATGAGATCATAAGATCCTATTTGGGTCAAATGGGCTGCAGGGATGAGCGAAACTTCAGGGGGACACCAAATTCCTTAGAACATGGTCGCTTTTCCCCGTTATTCTCACGTGAGCACAGGTCAGTCAGCCAATTTGTCAGTCAGTCACACCCGACTGGTCAAAGGCATCTACCTCATTTCTCGCCGTCAACTGAGGAACTGCCTAGTATGTATAAGCCCATACCTGGAACATGTATCCAATGATCAAATCCGCGTTATCGGGAACAGTCAGCGAGTGTCGATGAAGGATTTGGGTGGTGATCCAATGACAATCCAAGTAGGTCCTTACTGAGCTCCCCCCTTCAACACTAGAAAAATCAAGGGAAAATGAGGTTAGTATTAGGCCCACGAAGAACAAGTGTTCCAATGGGTTTCCTTTTGACATGCATGCATTGAGAGCCTTGCCAATCATAATCAAAGTTTCTCGTGCCGAATGATCAACTACTCCTTTCTTGGACTTTGTTCTGCTGCGGGTGGCGTGACTTGTTCCCTTCACAAGGAGCACAACAATTACCTGGTGCCCTTGATGGAACATGAACGGTTAAGTGCAGACTTCATTAACAAGGCGGCAGACATTTTTCGAGACCAAAGCATTTCCTATTCCCTTTACTCAGCTCTGAGGGAAAGCCCACCGTGATCCTAGTCCAAAGAAGAAAAATTTACCGTATATACATACATAAACAAAGGCACTTTTTGCACCACCTAACGTGGTTCGTTTCCAAAGGAGGGCTTCAAAAATGACGTGTCACGATGTACGTAAACACGAAATCTCGTTCGGAAATGAAAATAACATCATTTTTTGTGGACAAAGTGCTCCACGAAACCCACTTCATTTTTTCTATTGTCATAGAACAATTTTCTGGGTTCAAATATTTTGATAATTCATCACCACGAGCATGCGTTAGTAGGCTTCATTGCAATGCCCTAGTTTCACTTTAGCCACATTCTCGCCAACCGATTGAACCCAATCAATAGATGGCCAAAAACCATGTCGGTTACGGAAATATTGGAAATAGAGGAATGGCGTGCCGCTTGTGTGTGTCTGTGTGTGTGTTTGCGTAGAGGAGTAAATACCCGAAATGGGATGGCAAACATTCTCCCAGCCGCCTCTTGCCTCCATCTTAGAGCTTTTGGCACTATTAATTCAGAATGGCGACCCCCCCCCAGAACAGAACCGCATGCAGATCAGAGCGAAGGATGATGCTTTCCTTCATTTCCCAATGGATAAATGGGCCGAGGCAATCAGATTGTGATTGGCTCAGTTCCCCAAAGCCCACAGTTCATTTTTGTGCCATTGCGTGCGAGGAAGAACAGGAGAAAAGGAAATAGAGAAGGTCGCTTCCATAAAGTATGATCAAGAATATCAAATAGTTTCGAAAGTAGCCTGGAGGCCTTCAAAAGAGCTTTTCCCCTGGATCAGTTGAGTGAGGACCGTTTGCCATTGGTTTTTGGAATGCTCAGAACAATAGTGGACTAAAAATGATCAAGAAGATTGGCCAAATAATTAGCAAATGCTTGAGAAAATGGTTTTAAGTCTCAAGAAAAAAGTTTCAAGCTTCTTAAAGGGATTTATGTATGCGGCTATACTTAAAGATTGTGAACATGTAGCACCATGTAGCTCGTTAAGGGTCTGGTGTTCTGTAACAACCTGGATTTAAAACTCACAAGGGGTTACTAAGAATATCAATAGCTAAGGCACTAAAGACACGAAATCAAACCCCTGAACTCTGGTTATTGCTTATCATCAAGAACTTCTTTAGTGCGCTTACGAGATCTTCCATCATCTCGAAAATTTCCTGTTCCAATTCAAAGGAATTGCCCGATGTGCCAGTAAGAGTATTGTTCTATGTTTAGTGACTGAACGGAAAGAGATGCTCACCTCAGAGCGAGTTGATGCCATCCTTTTCCATCACTGATCCTGGCCGGGATATCGATGATCTTGGATCCATTGGCCATGGAGTGTACCAATTCCAAGCGGCCTTCATTGAGCTCCAACGAAATGTATTCCTGTCTAGAATTCCTCGCATTGATGCTGAAGATGATTCCCTGTGGAAAAGAGATCAACTGTATTGGATAGAAATATACGTACCAAAGGGTTGGTGGGGTTACGCTTTACGATGGAAAAGAAAAAGAAAAAGAAAAACGAGTTTGTGATCCAAGAAATGGAGGCGAATCGCTCGGCCTTAGGCCAAAGTCTGCCGTTTATTCAATAACAACAAATCTTTCTCGAATGGAGCTTTTCTGGCTTCTCCAGGTTTTTGAACAGGGCCAGGTGATCCATGCAAGATTTGTAGTACATACTGTACATTCATTCGTAGATGAAGGGGCCACTAAACATTGGATTGGATGAAGGCATGGTTTGTATTGGAAAATATTGTACTCTGCTCCTTGCCTAGCTTGTATTGATTTTCTCATCGAGTGTGTATTAAATAATGAACCAACGGGGGAGCTCTAAGAAGAGGAGAACTTTTGGAGCAGAAAAACATGTGAAGCTTCTTGGGATCTGACCAGATGGAGCTCAGCCGTGTTGTTTATGGTATTATGATATTGGTGGGTAGTCCCTGAGGACTTTAGGAGGATCTCAATCTTTATGATCTGCCACATAACTGCCAAATCAAGATTGATAAACTGCCCTCAGCCATAATGTCAAAAAGCAGAGTGAAGTTCAGGGTTCCCACTCATAAACGTGAGGACTGAGGAACCTCAAGCTCCAATTCAAAATCAAAGAGCACGGCAACCCTACACTAGACCAAACCAGTCGAGTCGGAGTTTATCTGAAAAGTTTGAACCCATTACAACCACTCTTTTGGGTTAAATCCCTAAACCAATATTTATGACAGTCATCTAGTCCAAGAGAGGAAGTTTGAAATGCCTTATTGGATAGAGAGATTCCACTCAAAAGAAGATTTCTTATTCCAGAGTAACGACACTCAGGGTTCGAAGTAAGGCAATGAGCAAACGTGAATACGAGTATCCCGTTTCATTAAAGGCTCTCATAGTAGTCGTCTGGTCCATATCGGTTATCTCGACTCAGAGTCGGGATCTTTTGCTCTAAAGCTCCAAGGCCTATGAACCACTTGGATAGCGAGGACCATTTCTCCTGAAGGGAACGCAGAGTTCTCTTTTCTCCATTGGGAATGAGATTGGAGCTAACGGCGAAAAAGTTAATAGACGCGAAGCGAACCCAAAGTCGATCCAACGGGTTGGTTGTATCGGGGAAGAACTCTTTGGCTGTTTTACACTTTGGGTGAACAATGAAAAAGAGAGAAAGGACTAATTTATGGCAATAGCCTGTTCTTTGTGTTAGTGGCAATTTCTTGGGATTTCCTACCCCTCTAACCTTTGTTCACGACTTTTAAAATTCATTTGTAGGGGTATAATTCATTTAGCAGTCTTATACGTACGTTATGCAGAGTCCATTGTCTTGGACGAGACTGTGAGTAACTCTATATTAAGTCATTTGTGCTTTTGGAACCTACCTCGGACTCTTCAGTCGGCCTTAAAGTGAGGAACACGGTAAAATCCTTGGGGAAATCTCGGCCAAACGCCTGGCGGAACGGGAGTAGGAAATATGAGCCGGGACGAATCAGCCATGCATCCTTGCCACGCCCCTTGACTCGGTGAAATGCTGAAGGTGAGGGCTTGAAATAGCGATCCTCGGACACACTCAAAGTGTTTATTGCGCCTGAAATAATGAATGAAAAGAAACATTTGTGCCTGGTTCCCACCACAAGTTATTAACAATGCCAAGATCCTTGACAACAACCTCGATTTTCTTTTTTTTTAAATATACCCTCGTTCCAAATGTTGGAAAACCAATTTACTAGAGTTGGATCGGAAATGACTTTGCTTCTCAGCACCCTGCTCTCTCAAATTGACGGATTGCGTGACAGCCTTCAAGGCCATTATGGCCTTCAATTACCAAAGGCACCGGGAACAGTCGGCCTTGATCGTGATGTCATTGCCTGAGGATGTAACCAAGCACTATGAAGGATTGGACCAAGGAGGTACCTCAAGTGAATAAGAATTATGTTCTTTCCATTTTCTCATTGATTTGATGACGTTCCGATTAGGAAATTGTGTTTGATAAGTTGTATGATGGCTGAGCTTAAAAATGAGCACCGTCAAAAAAGAGACATACGCATATGTGGGATTGAAAACAAGGTAAATTGTATGAGGCACAGTACGTTATTGCTCGTGGTACGGGAACAACTTCGAATATCATTACTGTGTCACAATGTACAATCATGTCCCATCAATAGGTAGATCTCATCAGAATTCCCACCAATAATCCAAGAGAGAATATGAAGACCCGATAGCTACCTCAGAGGGCCAACCTCGTTTTGGTAACGACTATTGGTAGTGAGGCCAATCAATAGAAGAAAGGCCCGATCACTGTGTTTGAAGAGGCCCCTTTGTCAAAACACTTTCAGTCTATTCGAAAACCACATCTGGTTCTTGCTCGGAGTGAACACAATGTTCCGATCCATATCCCGTTCCACTTTTGGCAGAGTCGGGGGTCATAAATTTGTCACGGCTTGACGCTCATTGGTAAAGATATCTTGGAAGGACATTCATTGGGCACATCTCAAGGCTCATATTTCACTCAGTGATAGAAAACGACCAATTGCATTATCCGTGACTGCCAAGAAAAGTTTGGATCCCCGCTATTTATCGTCACTGAGCAGAAAAAGTTCTTCCGACTACGTCAAGGTGGGTTGCGTTGTCCTTATGTTAGAATGGATAGCATCAATACGTACTGGAGCACTTGAAAGAGTTACAAGCTCGCTTTTCCACGTTGTAGCTCGGGCAATCTGGAGATGTGGAACATGTTCGAATTCGTTTCTGTTCCCCGTTCCCACAAACTTGAGAGCAGGGACTCCAATCGCCCCATTCGTGCCAANGTTGTAGCTCGGGCAATCTGGAGATGTGGAACATGTTCGAATTCGTTTCTGTTCCCCGTTCCCACAAACTTGAGAGCAGGGACTCCAATCGCCCCTCAATGCCTCGAAAAAAAGTGGAGCTAGCATTTGGAGCCATCTTAACATGTGAGCTAGTTTTTCATTTCCGGGTGAAATCATCGCCAAAACGTGACAGGATTGAGTGAATTATCTGCAGTGAGCTTGGTTGCTTTGCCAGAATTGTGCACATTCGCTACTTGGACGTGTCTATCCACGATAGACACGACCAGAGATGCCAATAGGGTACTAATATTTGCAATTACTTATTTTCCATCCAAATCGTTTTGTGTCTTCCAAAAATTGCATATCCGTAATGCTTTAGATGCCAGTAGTATGTTCTGTACGATTCCATTGAACTAAGAAATGGAAAATTGTGCTCAAGCATTTCGAGAACCAAAAATAACCTCACTTTTTTGATGGCATTCGAGAAAGAAAATATGACATAATCATCATTCTTTTCTCCGCCAAATCCGCTCCTAATTCCAAACCCAAATAAAGAGTGCTTTTGTGCCAGAAGATCAACATCCGGTTGTGACGATTTAGAACAACGATAACTCAACAAGGTACTTAAAACCTTCGACATGATCGTTAGTTGGGAACATTTTTCTTTGGTCTGTGTTTGTTCTTTCGATGAAATCGAACTCACCCAAGGCTTTCATGACAATGTCCTCCATGTCAGTCGAATAATCGATGATCGCCCCATAGGGGTCATCGTATCGAGCCACCAAGTGGGATTGGGGCCTTCGATTGGCAGAGTGATGGTGAGATGATGATGAAGAAGATGAAGATGCAAAACTCAGAGGTGATATGTTCGGAAGTTGGCCTTGACTGAGACTGACACTCTCGGCTAAAGACTCTGTGGTCAAAAGCAGGATGTAGCTCTTCTGAAGAATGGGGGTGCTCTCGCATTTGGACTTGTCACCGAAATGACTGACATTGAGTCGCCTGGAAGAGGAGGTTTCCATTATCTAATGTAGATCTAATGATACGGTTAAACACCAAACATGTAATGGTACACCTTTTCCCAATGAAGGTACTTTCGAATTCATGAATGGTTAGAGAAAAACGATGCTTTAGATAAAACGCGTAAAATCTGCGATCGTACGAGCTCGAGCTTCAACTTGTAATTGGATTCTCATCCACCTTGTACTTAGTCTCCATCCTCTCGTAACAAGATCAGTTCATTTCGGGCACACGCTTCTAGACGCACCCAACAGCATGTCTGGTCTGAAGCGTTCTAGTACCATTGTTGCAAATGACCCTGGTGGTGAGATGAGGATGTTACTTCTTCCACGTTATGATCCCCCAGGAGACTGGCAAGAGCACTCGAGGACCTTCCCTGAACTTGGTTCCTATCCAGGCGCTTTATGAGGTAAGGCCAGACCATCCAATGATCTTTGTCATCATCATTACCATCAACAATATTTGCTCAAAGATCTCCCAAGCGCTCTCTTAGTTTTCTGTGCTTATATGTAGAATGTCGAGAGGAGGTCTTCAAACGGGTCCTCCGACTTTATGATGTGCCAAAAAAGGCCGCTGGACTTTGGGGTGAGAACAAGGTCACTTGGTCCAAGTCTTAATGTGATCTCGAATGTGACCAAGTGGTCCCTCCTTCCTTAACTTACACATGCAGTTTGTACCCACAATAAATTTCTTTCCCTTCCGAGTGTCAAGTCCAATTTGGAAAAGGACATTTTCTGGGACACCACCAGATAAGGCGAATAGAACTAACGATAGCACGAAGGGCGGAGAAGAAACCCGAAAGAAAAAAGTAGCCCGAGAAGACAATGAGCAAATGAAGTCTGGTAGATAAGACAGGCAGAGGACTTTGTGCTGGGTGTTGGCTCAAATACAACAAACTCGGTAATTACAGTACGAACTCTCTGTTCTCCTCATTTTGGAACTTATTTTAACTACTGGAAATAAAATGCAGTTGTATGTTCAGGTGGAACACCCATACTTTGCATTCAAATTGCTGGTTGAGCTGAAGTCTGGTTGGAATATGAGGATGTAGGATCTGGTCCATCGAGAAGAGAGCTCAGTGAAGGGTAAACGAGCCCAGGTTGGTTCCACCAGAGTTCCAAACGGAAAAGCAGCCTAAGAGGAAGAGGATCGACCCAGCTAACGGGTGTGACGATGAGAGGCAAGACGAAGAAGACATTCCAAAGTTTCATCAAGTTAGATCTGTTCTAGAATCTTGATTAATGCTTATTTCCCCTTTTTCCTTATTTCAGGGAATGATCGATGGTGGTCCCAAACCCAGAAACGGTTCGTTCCTCGCTGGCTTGGTTCTACTATACCATTCTGGAACACCACTCGTATCGAGCCTTTTTCCCCTTAGAATGATCCTGACTTGATTTTCTTACTCGCATAAACACATTGCATCTTTTTTATTATTTCTTCTTCTTTGCAATCTCGACATTTATTCCGCTCCAAAGGCTCCAAACCCTTTTGATATGTAAATGGAGCTTGCTTAACTCGCATTAATCCCCCTCCTCAACAATGAAAGCAATCTTCCGTTGAAACGACAGAGTGCCGTTAAATCGCACAACTCCACCACCACCACCACCACCACCACTTTTCAAAGTCGATCACAGTCATGTGTCTTCAGTTCGTCCCATCTTGCTCTCACATTGGCCCTAAAAGACCATGAACAAGAGCTGGAACCAAGTGGAACGAGATCATGCAAGACGGAGAGCGAGAAGTCGGGATCAGCAGCCAGCTCATCCCAAACGAACAAATGGACCAACGAACGGACGAGAGAACGAACGAACTGAGAGGGACACTTTAATTAAACAGAACAACGAGAACGAGATCATTGCCCAGATCAATGAGAGCCAAGTGAGGGAAGAAAGCTCGGCTGAGGATCCTCGAAGAAACTCGAGTTCATCTTAAGATTGGCTACAACGACTTGTACGTAGAATGAATGCAGCCCCCCTTTGAGACCCTCGGTTCAACTCTACTGTAAATGCGAGATGGCAAATCTGAATGGGGGAAATGTATTCTGGATGTCAAAGCGCATTTTCATTCCATCATCAGAGCAGACTCCTGGAGAAATTTGTTTAGAGGAGAAGGGGGGGGGGTTAAAGGCAACATCAATCCAAGGGAAATCCGACAAAAAAAATCCACCTTTCACCCATAAGACGGCGATATGAAGTTGGAAGTTGGGAATTGGTGAACCCAGATATTTGGTGCATGCACCAATATGAATGAACGCTCTCCAAGCGACTCATCCTTTAAAGCTGGCATCTTTTGAACCTCACTCAAAAACATGTTGGTGAGTGGATAAGAGAGAGGCCGTTTCTCGATGGCTTGAGTAAACACACTTGTTCACTCTTACCACGACCACTTGGGTCCACCATATATCAAGGGTGGACGTTTTAGAAATGGAAATAACGCATCAATTGGTCAACCGACAAGGGCTCTTCTTGGAAGGGAACCAAAAAAGGAGATCCATTTCATTCCGTTCCTGGGAACATGTTTGTGTTCCTGCCAAGAAATCTACGTTTGGTATTCCCTTGCTCCCCAAAGTGAAGTCTCATCCGTTTTTCGACTGTATAAATGGCCACAATTGGAGATGGCATAGCAAGGGCGACAAGGCAATCTCCAGTGGAACATCTCATGGCCTGGACATTTTCTTCATTCAGGAGGTCTTGGACTACTTTTGGCCGACGAGTCGGGTATTCTAAAGTACATTTATGTCGCATGAAAAACGCGGTCTTATGATCTTCTTTTTTCATGTATATTGGGCCATGCTGGCACTTGCATCCATAAATATCTTTGAATGCAGATAGGAAAGGAACTTCCAAATGCTGCACTTGCAAAATTCAGGTTTCGAAAGCTTGATTCTTTTTTTTTTTTGATTTGAACACGTTTGGGCACTTTTGACATTTTTGGGAAAATTGTCTTTTTGATCTTTAAATTGATTTTCTATTGGAATGAAACCAACATGCTATCATTAAAGTGTTACATTTTTCAAGTCAATGGATATGTTTTGAAGTGCGTATTTGCAATCTAATGCAGCCAGATTCTACTTTGACAAAAATGGTCGAGCTTTTTCTTCCGTTCACAATAGTTTTGCTACGAAGCGAACCTTATTATAGTGGCATGTTTATGAATCAAAAAGGTTTACCCTTTGGATTAAATAAACTGTTCCCATGTCCATCACTCCTTTAGATGTTCTTGTCCTACCCCACACCTTCTTAGACTTTCAAGTCCTTCCGGGAAAGAGGCAACTGTTTTGACCTGGTTTGACACAAAGATTCCTTGGGAAACTTTTCGCCCTTTTTTACATCCTCGGGGAAAGTTCAATTCGAGTAATCAGATCTCCTTCCTCCTCGCCTTCAGCAATCGACCAACACAAACAGAATATGTGGAACAAAAAAACACACCAAGAGTTTCACTATGTTCATTTAAAAAATGCTAGGGGCGGAGTTGAGTGTTGTTGAACCGCTGCGAGGAGCCCGAAATGGTTTGAAAAAGTGACTCCACAGAATGTGTATGTGCTCAAGTTGGAGCTAATGGTCGTTACAGCCGCCCAGACAAAACTTTCACCGGTCGAGATCCCAGATTTCGGCTTGGGTGTTGAAGCGAATAATCCAAAGTGTTGTTTTTTCCATCAAGGATCGTGATGGAAGAGCACGAGGCCAAATGGCCTCCAAACCACGAACAGCAAATACTCCAACCACCGGGTGCCTCATCGAGCATTTCCTTTAGCATTGAGATGATCTAACGTATAAATTTAAGTGGAACGAAGGTCCAGAATGAGAACACGTGAATTGATAGGTCTCACCCTAAGAGAAGGACGCCATTTGGTTCCTGGACCACCCCGTACATGTATATTCTAATGCTTATGGTATCTAGAGCATGATCCTCTGCATTCACTTGAAGCACGAGGAAATATCCATAGTAGATTACGTTTCTTACATGGACCATTTACTTGGAACGTGGTGCGTCCTGGTCGAAGCTAGGTGCAATAAAAAATATTTGGAGCCAACATATGTGCCAAGATGCATGGGCTCCTGTCAACACGCACACCCTGTGTCCTAACTTGTATTACAAAATGGCCATCAACATTGGCTGTAAAAAGCCTTTTTACTCCTGTGTCTTCCAATACGTTTACCGTACTCTATAGTACTGTATGGCACATGTATGTATATGAAATGAATCCCGTTTGCAATATGCTCAACTCTGGGCCTTCTGACCTCGATCTTTTGGGAAAGATCACAATTCCCATGAGGCGGAACACTCTCAAGAGATTTGGATCAAGATCAACAACAGAAGATTCGGGGTCCATCTACTCCAAATGGGATTGAGCAAATCTGTCCAATCTCGTGCGCACACGCACATGACACAGATTTCTGCGGAACAGAGGTCAAATTCTAAGCCTATTGAACAGGATGTCGTGGGTTTTGGTATTTCCTGTGATTGCACACTCCCTGCCGGATTATGTTTCGTTGATGATGTGAATAAGAAGGAAACACTTCCAAATATGCCTCCTCGCCATTCAGAAACATATGGAACACTTTCATATCCTGGCAACGCGGCGTGTTTCCACCAAGTCAAACGTGTAGGATTTCTTCAGCAGAATCGCCTACCAAAGAGAGAGAGAGACACCATAATCCGACAAGCACAGTACCATCCAAATATGCTGTGTCATCATCGTTGGCATCGACAGCTATAATAGCGGTCATTTGGTCTGGCTTGGTCAGAAAATAAATAGTAAAACGTTGTCATTGAGTTTTACGACTCCTCGCAGGGGCAAATCCTCGGTCTTTCTACTCACTACTCGTTGAATGGCAGGAGTGCCAAGAATTCCACCTCATTTGGCCACAAGATTCAAGATTTGCTTCTTTGCGTCCGAGAGAAGTAGAGAAGTCGTCTGGTTAGGCTCAAGTTCCCTCTCCAACGACCGCCATGATCCCCGTTTTGGCCTGGCTCTAAACTGTTCGCGTAGTTTGCATGAGAGTTCAAGAAAATCTGCTTCTGACATCAAAAGGTCGAGAATCTGGATCCAATGTGCACTCTGGAGAAGAACTAACCGTTGGTACTCGTACAACTCCCCCAAGAGATGTATGTATGCTGAAGAAGTCTGGAGAGGATAAAACTCCTCAATGATTCATGAAGGCCGGCAAATGACCAGAGGAGCTCCAATAAATGGTTCCTTTTATCCCTCATTCAGTCATCTGACTCATTGGACCGACCGGCTAAGAAAGCTAGGAGTTGGAACACCCTCCTGATTCTTGTTCCACCATGGAGAAGAAAAGAGAGCCTGACCGACTTTGAACACCCGAAGGTACGTGGCTTGAATACAAGTGTCCAAAATGACTTATTATGATTACCAAGAGCCGCAAGACCTCTCTCTCTCTCTCTCTCTCTCTCTCTCTCTCTCTAGGGTGGAATCGAGCATGCCGTGGGCGAGGAATCATAAGAAATCTTAGCTCCTTTGGATCTTGATAGGAATTTGTGAGTGTGAAAATTTAGGCTCCAAGCCGTCCCTTCGTCATCTCACCCCGAACTAGTACAGTTCCTTACTAGATCTGAACTCGAACAAAATTGACTGCTGAAGATGGTTCACGGCCCCTTTTCGAAATGCCCAGAAGTTTGGGCTTTTGGACAGGCCCTCGACGTCCTACGTAAGTACAGCAGAGATGCTAGCAAGGTAGGTTCATCTCCATCCAATGCGCCATTGGTGAAATTAGGAATCCTCGAAATCCTTCTTCAGAGCGTGTGCCAAATGTCATTTTCAAAGTGGATATCCATCTACCCACTACAATGACCACACGGTAAATGCATCACTGACTTTCCCCTCAACTCATTGCACCGATGGAAAGTCCATCAATTCATAGTTATGTACAGAGGTAACAGCGTGAAGCGTGGTGGCACTTGCAAAATTTGAAATTAGATACAGCCAAAGGTTTGCTCCAAGATCCCTTGATTCTAAGCTTTTAAAGACCCCAAGCAAGGCCTGGCTTTGCCGTAAGTTTAATTAATGCCCTTGGCTTCAATTCTCAAATATACATTAGGTGAGTCAATGTCGGTGAAGTTTGCCAAAGACTCTAACTAAGTCAAACAAAACGAACCAAACAGTTCATTATAGTGGTCCGAGGTCATTGGATCATTAATCATCAGCGAATATGGCGACAGAAACCACTCGGTCCTGTAAAGTTGGATAGATTAAGGTGGAAACTGGATAAAAAGTTTTGTGCCCTTCCATGATCTATCTGGAAGATTCTAAGGCCTCGAGTTGAAAAAGACCAATTATATTCCAATGGTCGATTGGTTAGTTGCTTAGTTTATATATTTTGGTTAGCCACGTGATATGACCCAAAAGTCTCAACCAACGGTGAAGGGGGTTATGGTTATAAAATGTTTTCTCGACCAGGCTCACAAGGAAATTACTTAGGCACCACCCCACCCCTTAAAGCTGTTCGCTCCGTCCTTTCTAAATATGCCGCACAAAAAAAAGTAGGAGAAGAAATGGAAAATAGCCTATGGCACGACCTCAGACCTCACCATAGAAAACAACATCCAAATTACATTACTTCTCTCGATACCAACAACGTACACATGGACAAGATGAGACGACCAAGTGCAAACTTGTCCCTTTCATCACGTTCGAGCGTCTCAATTCGCTAAAGGTCGCCTTGACGCGGTTCATTGCAGTGAGCCAATTGATTGTACGTAACATGATCAGCGGCGGTGAGAGCTTCTCCAGAGGGCTTCCTTAGATTTCCTCGGTGTGTACGTATGTATGTAAAACTGGAACACAAGGTGCGGGGACTGGTCCCTTTCATTTTGTAGAGCCACCGCCTTTCATCCATCTCTATCCATCTAGGGGATTAAAGAGAATTTCACCCAGGATTGTGTTCGCTATTGTGCAAGGGCCCAGGAGCTAAAAAGGCCACTTCTTCGCCACAAGCCACAACATGGAGAAGAATTCAGGCTCCAAAGCGGAGCAGATGGCAGAACGTCCAGGAAGAAACAACCACGGACCACGACGGTGAAGATGATTCAAGAGCTACCACAAACGTCATATCTCGAGCGCTTGTTTGCCTATGGCTTCGGTATGTACTATATGTATATGTGCAATGTAGTTTCGTGATAACCATGGTTTTGGAGACGATCATTCGGAAGCACGGTCAAACTTTTGACGAGCTGTGTACGAGTGCAAATAGCGAGCGAGAACTAGCCGAACTTACTGGTCTCTGAGGTTGAACACCCCACTGGGTCCGCCCAAAACCCCGAGACTGGCGGCAAGTTTGTCGGCACCTTTGTAAACATCCAGGATCCAAAATTCGGCAATGAACCCATTGGGATTGCCCAGATCTTCATGGGTGTTAGTCACGAGGGCTTTGATGGCTGTGTTCGATCGGACCACTCGCTTTTCGGGACTCATCGGAGTCCATCGCTCTCCATCTGAAGGGCATTGAGCTTGCTCACTGTACACTTTATCCCCTTTAATGAGGAGCACTAGAAAAAACCAAAGCACTTGATATGTCATGATTCCAACAAAAAGGGTCCAACGAAAAGAAAGCAAAATTCCACTCGACTGGTGTGAAAAAATGCAATGGGACGAATAAGTTGCTCTCTCGAGTTCACATGGATAATCTGCCTGGGAATGGAACGATTGGTTCCCTTCCTGCACTACGACAAATTTCTAACTGATTCCTCTCTCCGGAGTGTATGAGAACGAGCGCAAGTCCAACAATAAAAACATTGCTCCTCTTTTAGAGGGAACCAGCGCCCTCCTTTTTACTGAAGGCAAATCCTCCGTGTTCCATGTATCCCTTGATTGTTCCTCTTTCTTTCTTTCCTGCCTTCTCTTTCCCCCCTCTCTATTTCAGTCAGTCCCCGCTTCTCAAGCACTCTCTGGCTCTGCGAAGGAATCCTCTTGGCGGCGCACTATTCGGGTTCAAAGTTGTGTTCCACGGACCTTCTTCGTTGTATGTAGATTCCAGTCGTTGGATCGAAGAGAAGTGTTCCCGAAAATGCCTCGTGTGCCAATGACAGAAATGCAGTTATGAAAGACAGCCCAACACCAGTCGACCGATAGGGTCTATTTGGCTGGAAACGTGGAAATGATTGAAGGGGATTGATAAATTTAAAGGACAAAAGGTAACGTGACAAGTGCTTACAATGCCAAGTTCAGCCAACGCCATAAAAGCAACTTGGTATGTTCGAAGAGTGACGGAACGTCAATCAAGGCACTTGCCAAAATAAATGAATAGTGCTATTCAATTTTTAGGCAATACCTGCCTTTGCTTTATGGTACAGACACTCGCACATGACTAAGGATCAGTTAGTCATCATTGTTTGAGGGCTCATTGCTCTCGTTCCTCAAGTTACAAGTCGGTAAAAAAGTCATTGTCATTCTTTCATGGCCACGAAGGTATTTGGGAAACGACGACAATCTCAGGAGAACCCTTTATGGACCCACTGATAATACATTTTCAGTATCATACAACATCTCCATGATCATTCTTCCTCAAATGAGTTATGACGTAATGATTGCTCCAATCCATCATTATCGAGACGTTGGGGGGACACGCACATAGAGCAAAGGCCCAATTCATGCTAAAAGCTTGAACGTTGCTTTTAGCGTGAAAGCAAGTAATCACGTCGAGAATGGACCATTATTAGTGATGCCGCCTCAAAATCTCCAAATAACCTGGTCGGAATCGGACCACATTCCCACTTTGACCATTCCTTTCATTAAGCATGGACTTAGAGTGCTCAAGTGGTGGGTATGAGGTCTCTATGCACATTATCATTTCCCCCTGGCTGTCCACTCGAATTACCCGTTCGGTTCCCATTTCTTCCTTCTCACCCGGGTCTCACCCGGTCCACGAGCCCTTCCCAAGAACGAGGGAAGGGCGGATTGCCTTTCTCTCGCTCTTCTTTGAAGTTGGAGAGAGGGAAAAGGAACAGGAACACTACAAGTGAGCGGCGATCGTCCGACAGGTTGTGAAGAATGGGAACTCGGGTGGTGAAAGCCGGGTTCAGTCGGGTCGGGTCAGTCACCGGGGTGCCGAATAAAAAGTCTAGCCGTGGGATTCGCTCTTCTCCACGATTGGGGGCTACACTGCGAGCTTTTCTTGAAAGGCCATCCTGATGAGAATGAATTTTCCCAAGACGAGATCTTGGCCGGCAAGACCGAGGGAACAAATGCTATGCAGCCTTGTTCCTTGTTGAAGGAGGAGAGAGAGTAGTTTGAAAGTGGAAAAATGACGACCACTCGCGAATTGAACTTGCCGCGAGCCAGGCCAATGATTGTGAACCCACCGTCAGATTGAGTGTCGTGGAGGGAGGGAGGAGGGACTGTGAGATGGGGACGGGCCCGCGAGCTTTATGGACAGACCCGAAAGAAACTCGGGGAGGAAAAGTCATGTTGGAACTTGGGGGAACCAGACGAGTAACCACCACATTGTGCGTGTGTCTCTAAAGAATTTGATTGGACGAAGAAAGGAACTCCTTTCGAGGAGGGTTTCAAGATGTGAAGATAACACAATGTTTGGTGGTGGAAGAGGGTAATCTTTTAAGGTCCGTGAACGAACCCGGACAAATGAACGCAATCCGTGTTAAAGTTGAGTGATTGTTTTCGAATCGTTGGGCCCATTCAAAGCCAACATAGCCCTTCATCATTCCGTTTTGGATTCACCGATTCCCCTCCATCCCCGCCCTCCCTTGGCGCTTGCTGCCAAGTTTCCAACATGGAAACGCCCAAAATTAGTTCCAGTGTTCCAAGAAGCAGGCGAAGCTCACTTCGTCGGGGAGAGGATCGCATTCGACACCTACTAATGGCCTTATGCTTGATGATTACATGGACAATTTCATCAAGCCATGCAAACGGACCACCAGACACAACATTGTGTCCATTAAACGAGTACATTGATGATAGTGATGAGACCGTGCGAGAGTTCTTCGAGTGCCCGGGTTTAGAGGATCCTCCAGACCACCGATTATGCTGTGAGGAGAAATGTTGTCCGCTCGTAGAGATTGACTCGGTTCTCAAGGTGGACATCCGGATAGCCATGATCATTTCGCTGAGCGTGATCTGTCTTTGTGTATTTACGGGCATCGTGATCGTACTTTGCTGCTTCATATCCTCTTGTCCTCTCTATGATGTGTGCTTGGGTGGATGGGGCTCGGACGAAGCTCCCAAGAATTACCCGCCATACTTGGGACCAGGTTACATTCCATCCGATATGCATCCACTCACACTCAATGGCGGATCAAAAATTACAGAGAAGGAGCATACCATCGCAGACGGGATATCTCCAATCAAGTTGGCCACGGACGCTGACCACGTGTGACTTTAGTTGACTTTGTGTCCGAGGACGAAATCTCATTTATCAGTATTACGACCTCTCCGGACGGTTGGACTTTGTACAAAGTCCGGCATAATGCCATTCGATGAAATCAACCGCGATGGCGCCAACGTCCCCCACTGCCTTATCCATTTATCACATTGATCTCTTTTGATTTGGAAATTCACACTCCTCCTCGATTTCTCGAGGCCATGGTTTCATTTAATCAGTATCAGTATGCTACTAAAGGAAGCCCAAATAAAAGCGATGTCAACACGCACTAAAGATTCACAAACACGCTGGGATTTTCGTTGTAATTAGGCTAATTTGATTTTTCATTGGGCAAATTGTATCATTTCGTGAGAAAGCATGTCAAAAAAGCTAGAGAAACGGACTGCATAAACCTAGAGTGTTTTCATTCATGGATCAGTCTCGGAACACAGATCTATTAGTACAAATCTTAATTACAGAGACAGCTTCCGCTGCAGCACTTTCGCTTGACTTGCCAAATGAATTACTTGCTCGCTAGCTTTGACCTTGTGATTTTCTTGATAGTTAGTACTGTTAGGCTCTAAATCGTCCAAAACGTATTTGTAGTTGACCATGATCCCGCATGAATTCGTTAGTCCCCGCACGGAGCGATCTCCCTCCCAGTTGAGCCGCCAAAGAACGGCACCATTGCGCAAATGGAAGTTGGCCACTGAATCCAACGCATTACTTCGACGCTTCTCCAAGTACAAGTACCTGGCACAAAGTCGCATCAAAGGTTGTTCAAGGAAGGCAATTAAGTTTTGATCTTCCATCCAGCTATTCGTCTTGACGAGTTGGATCAATGTCCCGAGACCAAGGTCTGACTCCTGCAAGTTTCCGGCCATTTTGATAAGTCCCTGCCATTTTTCCGCCTCATCAATTGTCAATAGGTCTGTTTGTGCCAAAGTCTTGCCGTCTCTCTTGGCGGTCTGAAGAAGTATGAGCAACCATTTCCGAAAACCAGGAATGGGAGAGAGAGTGCAGAACTGATTCAAGTCAGGCAGCTCTTCTTTCAGCTTCTGAACGGCTTGTTTGATCAATTGAGTTCCTAATTCAATGCCCTGAAGACCCGTTTGAGTGGAAGTAATGGAGTAGAATATGGCAGCTTCACAAGAGGAAGGATCCTCACCTTCGCGACCTGTCTTGGAACCAGAGCTTTGATGAGAATCCACTGAATACTTCTTGACCATTCGGTGGTGCTTGACTACCTTGGAGATTGACTCAGGTATTTCCTCTGTTAATGCCACATGCAGGACCACAATGGGCTCACCAGGCATACTCTTGTGTG
Source organism: Tigriopus californicus (assembly GCF_007210705.1). NCBI lineage: Eukaryota > Metazoa > Arthropoda > Copepoda > Harpacticoida > Harpacticidae > Tigriopus > Tigriopus californicus. Next base: position 5,591,873 of record NC_081440.1, on the reverse strand, counting down.
TGTAGACGAAACATCGTCGATAGGGGCCTACTCGAGCTTTCAGGTCAGTCCAGTTCCTCATTGGATGAACTGCCTCATAGTCTGATATCTTTTGAAGCATTGAACAAGGCGAATCCCACGTGATTTGATCCAGGTCAAGAAATCCTACTGAGAACCAGTGGCTCAGGAGCTGCTTTAACTGGGAGCTCATTGATTTCAGAGCTGATGTCCGTTCGATTTCTAGATTCGATAGGCAGAAAGAGATCAGCTGTGCTCGAAAATCAACTAAAAATTTGACACCCCCGGGAAGTGCTCCAATCTTTTGAAATAGCCAGTAGTACGACGGCTGAAGGCTTTGCCGCAATTGATCTTCAACTCTGGACCGGACCAAGGGATCTTCAGTGTTGCTATAAGCCGTTGCCAATTCACTAATCTTCTTGCGCTTGACGTCCTGTTGGGCGAGGAATTCCATAATCTTCAATCTACTCTCTTCAGAATCTAGTTGCTCAAAGGCCTGACAAAACTTTCGGACTTGATTTTCCACAGTAATTCCACTCACAGCGGTTTTATTCGATATTTTCAAAACTGATGTGATCAACTTTGCGACGGAATCCGCATTGACAGTGGCTGGCACCTCGTCATAACCACTCGAGAGAAGGCTATGAGAAGCAGACGTGGAAAATCCTTCAGCAAAATTGAGTAAGTCTTGGGTACTCCCACTAAGGTGAGGACCGGGTAAGGACAAATGATTCATTGGCCTGACACAGGAGAGAGTAGATAATTTGGATTGATGCTTTGGATTGAGACACTGGTCATGAGTTCCGTTTTGCTTGCTCCTGTTCCCACTTGAAGAAAGCTCAGCCCTCCAGTTCCAGTTCCCCTTCCACCGCCACCAAGAACACGTCAAGCCAACCACTCTACTCATGACTACTTATGTTTAGCAAGAGACATTTGAAAGAGGATGAGAAAAGCGACCAAATCGTCAAATACAAATTGAATTCGATTTGGTCAAACGTGCCACTTTGGTTCCATTTTCAAGAATGGAGACGAAGACAAACGAACTATGTCGGATGGTAACAGAATCTGACACAATCCCAAACAAACTAAACCTTCGGCATTCAAGCATGATCCATGTCACGGATATTTTAAGACACGTTTCCTCCCAACCTCGTAAAGCCGACTCTCTAGGTTTTGTTTCATGTTTGACAGCTACGCAGTTGTTCGAATTAGGGCCCTAGTTTAAACCTTCGTGCCCGCCATTTGATGTGAGTGCAGTTCTGCAGACTAAACGAACACATATGTGCAATATGGTAATAATTTGCGCCGCAATTCAAATTGGCCAATGTTGTCTCCGGATTACGGATGTAAACTATCCTTATACAACTCAAGGAAACCGAGGTTGTACGTCGATTAGCAATGCTCTCGTCTATGGCCTCGATAGAGACCATCGCGAAATTTGATCCCAAAATGTTTAGACGACGAAATAGGGCTTAAATAGATCATTTTTAGACGGCTCTGGAGGGCCCTCTGAAAAGTGCTCCAAGTTCATTATCAGCTTAGTAAGCCAATACTTATCAGCTCTAGCTACCAATCAACCCACCAACCAACCAACCAACTAGGAAGAGGGTTTAAATCGTGGCGATCATTGAGCATCCCAGATCTGGCGCACGTCAACTTCCACCTTTTGACCGTGACAAAAACCATGGTTTTTAACACCAAGCGACTGGTAGAGCTAGAAACTTCATTCCAGCCACCAGAGCCAGGTGCTCCACCCAATCTTAACAAAGACCCATTGGATACTTGAAAGATTGAGTGAGGGATTGAGATTAATTTTTGAATCGAAGCTCCCAATCATGCACTTAAAACAGTGCCATGATTGCGCTTCAGAGTTGGACTGATTGTGTGACGCGGTCGAACTCCATTTTCCGTTTTATGCGTCAATGAGTCCTTGATCTGTTGTAGGCCGTACGTGTATATAAGACGGCGGATATTTTCGAGGTCACTCTATTTCTGCCTGATCAGCCTGATGGAGCGGCACTACTTGCGGCTGGCTGCCCAATATTGTCGTCTTTTGCGTCGTGTTTGTTCGCCATGAACGCTCAGGGAGTCAGCGGGCTTTATAACGATTGTCAGTTCAAATTGCCGCTGGGGATGACAAGGAATGAGGGACGATGGCCTGAAGTTGGTTGAAACACCTTTGAATGTAGCAGAATATTGCGTGCCATGTTATCATGTACTACTGATGAATTTATGAAGAACAACACTAAAACAACTTAATATCAATCCTCCCAAGGTGTGGATCGTATGGATATGGATGAATTTGCGTTATCTCAGTTAATTACTCATATGCCTTCACTGGAAATGAGATCACCATTCGTATCCCTTGTACCATGTTGTTATCAGTCACCAAACATAGGACCAACTCGGTTTATGTGACCAATTTCAATTTTCAATCCAACTCCATTGAATCAACGTCCATAAGATCGATCGTCACCCTAAAGCTCAAGTTTCAGCCGTGCCTGCCTTATCCTTTCATCTCTTTCTTTTTCTCACTTTTTCTTGGGCAGCACGGGCCCAGGACATGAGCTCCCTGCCCCAGACCGCCGTCCGCTGCCTCCAGCTCAAATCGAGTGTGACCAACCCTGGGCTGTCATCATCTGTCTCACCCCTATGGCTTGCCAACCCGTCCTCATTCATCTTATCAATTTACCATAACCCTCGAAATGGCCTCCAATCCTATCAAATATCCAAGCTTAACCCCACTCAATCTCTATGCTGCCTGAATCTCCCAGCTCCGTCACCCTGAAATCTCTCTCCTCTGGCCCGTTTCAGCATGGCCGGTCAGCCCCAGGTTGCTGTGGCTTTGTCATTACTCAAGCTCTTCCTCTCTCTTTAAGTCTCGGACAGGGTCACTCTTCGTTGAACGGCGAGCTGGGTCACGGACGTTAAAGCCCCCGTCTGTCTGAGTCTGAGAGAGAGTGGCTTCTGGTCTGGCTTTTGGAGCTGCTTGGTCTGTTACTGGTTGTTCTTTCTGTTCTGTTGATCTTCTCTTGTCATTAGCTGTAGTCGATTGATTGAACGGTGTTACTCGTCGTTCCTATTCCTCGTCCCGTGGGCCTCTGCATCGACCAGAGTCCACCTTACTAGCCGCATCCTTGGCCCGCGTTGTCCGTGGCTCAGCTTGTCCGAGATCGGTAGCTTGAGGCATTATTCTTGGCCGTTGATCGCGTTGGAGCCCGCTCTCATTCTTTCTTTCACCGTCGCTTTTGTAACTCGATCGCTCCAGCCTGATTTCATATATTCTTCCGTTCTTTGGCTATCCGAAAAGTCGGAGGGAGTGATTGAGTGGAACAGATTTGGCTCAGCTTTGTCAACCTCTTCGGGCTCGGTGAGACCGGTGTGTCGGGGGCCGATGGTTGCGAATGGTAGATCCGTTGGAGCGGGCACTCTAGCACGCATTGGCCGGATTGGCCGGATTGGCTTCCAGACAGATCCAGCCCGCAGTGGGGCCGTTAGCCGCATTGCGGCAATTCTCCTAAGTTGACAACGGCCATAGAATGGTGGCGACGCCGGTCCACCTTCTGCCTTCGAGAAGGCGACCTTGCACGTGGTAGGGGAAGAAAAGTTGGAGGAGACCAGCGGTAGGGAGGAGAAAATGCCTGGCAGAAGCGGAGTAAATGGTTGCCTGTGACCAGGTTTTGTAAATAAATACTTGAACATTTAAGGCCAGTCTTGGATTCTCCTGTGACTAGATCATCGGGTTAGTTGCCTTTGGCTTGATGAAGTGCTATTAGGGCTGCATGGGAATAATGTTCTAAAATTCCCTTCATAACTAAACTTCAAATGTCTAATTACGAACCGCACGGGAACTCGTTGGCTCAGTCTGGTTATGTTATTTAGTTTGTGTCAGTGTAAGGTCATTTAACAATTGGAATTAAAACCAGTAAAGACATTGGTTGCCCAGAATCTGAAAAGTTACCGTGAAAAGCTCTTTCAATTTTGAAGTTTTTATTTCACATGTGTTTATCGTACGCATTCCTGTTACTTCAATAAGATCCTATGACCTGCTTTACTTCGGGTATTTTTTATAGAAATAGGCATGGAAGGTACCTGATACTGTACGTCTTCAAAAGCATTCATGAGCTTTATTCCAACCATGGATTTAGGGTCAATGCTAGGGACCGTCAAAGCTTCATGTGCATTTAGAGAGCATCTTCAAGCCCTCGTGAATTCAGGTTAGTTTGAACAATTATGTCCACTTACTTATCTTTCCTCTTGGGCCCCTCATTGTGCAATTACCGTTACTTTTGTTGTAAATGGATGACCTAAAACCGCCGAAACAGTTTATACGATCTTTTTAGCCTTAATTGAATATGACGCGAAACAAATGACATATATATCAGGGTACACAAAGCTTTGTGGGTTTATTTTTCTTTCACTTTCGTTAAACCTTGTGACAGGTATTTTTCTTCTTTCTCTTCATGGTCTGAAAAAGTTAACATAAGGCAAGTATGCCAATGGTTTGAAGGAAGGAAAATCAGGGTTACATTTTGAGGCTACCTTACGGGTTCTGGTCATGTAATTTATAATATCATACGTCACAGAATATGTGAATTGAAAACCCTAGTCGCAACCTCCATGATTATTGATTTGATCCCTTCAGTAGCAACCAGTCAACAAGTCGCTGCATTTGAGACGGAACTATTAAAAACACTCAGGGAGGAAACCTTTATGCATATTTCTTTCCCTCATTTAAAAAAAAAAACAAGAAAATAACAGTAACCCTCTATTCCCAATACCGTTACCTTGGCAAAAAACTAGCACGTTATCGGTAGCGTTCCTCAAAAAATAAGGCATAACATAAGCCCTGGTTGCAATATCTGACATGACGGCCACCTAACCCTACCCTTCGTTCGAGTCAATTCAATCGTGGAAAGAGCATCCATTTCGAGTTAAACGAACTAATTTCATGGGTTGAAAACCTTCCTTCAATGGACTTCCCCTAATTCAACCTGGCCTGATATTGGGTGCAAAATGTAGCCTGCATCTGGTCACTGACCATTTCTTCCTTCTTGCTCCGTCACGGCTCGCCATTGGTCGCCCTGTCCGCTGTGGCAGTGGAGTTGATGGCGCATCCCCGTTTCCTTCTCTCTGTTTCTGCTAGCTAGTGAGTGCTTGCTGGTGGAGTGAGTGTCCCGGCCAGTCGGGCCAGAGTGGCCACACGGGCCAGACGGGCGTGGATGGCTCCAAACAGAGCGTAGACGGGCGTATGTCGCCTCCTTGGACGTCCAAGTGGAACATCGACATCACTTTGTTGGCCGTGGTCTATTCTAGAGAATTACTGCAATAGCCGCAATAGCCGCATTGCCACCATGGCGGCCAGCCGCAAGCTACAGGGTAAATTGATGGCCGGGCTTGAATGGCCGCGGCTCATGGATTGAAAGATTGAAAGAGCGAAAGAGCGAAAGAGCCACTCATGGCGAAGGATGGCTGGATGGATGGATGGATGGATGAATTGACGGTTGGTTTGGTTTTGTCTTTGCAGCCGAAATTGATCGGTGCCTGAAGAAAGTTGCCGAAGGTGTGGAAAAATTCGAGGAGACCTGGCAAAAGGTGCATTACGCGTCCAACACCAATCAGAAGGAGAAGTATGAGGAAGATCTCAAGAAGGAGATCAAGAAGCTCCAACGCTTGCGCGACCAAATCAAGACCTGGATCGCCTCCGGGGCCATCAACGACAAGTCCATTCTCATGGAGAAGCGCAAACTCATTGAAATGGTAAGGCCATTCCGCCGGGAATCGGGGGGCGGGCTCGGAGCGGGCTGGGAGCGGGCTCGGGGCCACACTACAGTAGGGACCGATTCCGGGGATCCCTGGAGATCTGACGTTGAAGTTTGGAGCAGGGGTATTTATAAATCATCATCTCAACTCATGTTGTTGTTGTTGTTGTTCTTGATTAGCAAATGGAGAGATTCAAAGTGGTCGAGAAAGAGACAAAAACCAAGGCCTACTCCAAAGAAGGCCTGACGTCGGGTGGTCGGCTTGATCCGGCCGAACGGAAACGGGCCGAGACGAGTCAGTGGCTGAATCAGTGTCTGGACGCCATCAATTTGCAAATCGACACGTTCGAAACGGAAATCGAGAGTCTCAATACGTCAAAAAAGAAGAAGCATCGCAATGAGAATGCCGAGGCCATCGAGGAATATCAGAGGCTGCTGGAGAAACACAGAGATCACGTACTCAAGTTGGAAACCATTCTCAGAATGTTGGACAACGACACGGTCAACATGGATCAGGTAAGCTCTCAGGCTAGTATGGATAGTTCCGATTCATCGGCACTGCGGCAATGCGGCACTGCGGCTCGGGCTAATGCCGACCAAACTCGAAGGTCAAGCTGAAGGTGGTCGGGTTTCGAGACGCTCGAAAATCCGGAGCTCGGAGTTGTTGGTAATTCGTTTGAATGCAGGGTTCAATGTTTCCCTCAATGCTGTTGTAGATCAAAGATATCAAGGACGACGTGGAGTATTACATTGAAAATTGTCAAGACCCAGATTTCGCCGAGAATGAGCTCATTTATGAAGACATTGATGGTCTAGAAGACATGCTACAGGAGATCTCCTCGGCTAGCGTAAGGAATTTGCCACTTTCATACGATAGTCCGGTTCACCGAAAATGTCGACTAATGACGGTCTGTTTACTTTTGGGGATTGCAGAATTTTCGTGATAAGAGCACAGGACCCGGTGGTGACCTTCAATCTCACGATCGAGCGGATAGTGCTTCGATCGAGTCGAATTCGGCCGGTTCTCCCCCACCAAATTCTTCTGCTGCCTCCTCGTCGTCGTCGACCACGACGTCGAATCATTTGCACAACCAACATCCCAACAATGATATTGAGTCAGGTTCCGGGTCGTCGTTCTCGAGTAGTAAACGGAGACACAAATCCTCGAGTGATGATGGTAGAACACGGGAACAACATCAGGTGGGTGACGATCTACTCGAAACTTCTTCTACTTCTTCTACCACGACCAACACGGTCCCACCACATTCTTCGGGCCTAAGTTTAGGAGACGAAGATTCCTCCGACATTCATCCTCAATCTGGGCATTCTGAATTGCAGAGTGGCTCATCCACACCCTCCTCGGCGGTAGCTCCCTCATCGTCATCCACGTCATCCATTCTTCCTGTATCATCCGCATCCAACTCCAACCTGACCTCTACGAGTTCCAATCCCATGACGGCGGTCTCAAGCCTCTCCAGCAAGTTATCCCCGTCCTCATCTTCATCCTCCTCCTCCTCCTCCAACACCATCGTGGCGGCGTCTAACAACGTCGTCAACAACAACAACAATAACAACAATAATTCCACTGCAGCAATTGCTGCTACCGCTGCCGCCAAGTCCAACTCCAGCTTAGTGATCTCCCAACAAAGCCCTCACCTGGCCACGGGTAGTTCCAACAACAGCAGCGGAGGCGGCAACAACAGTAGTAGTGGTGGTGGAAGTAGTAGCATCAACAACAACAAGGTCGTGAGTGGTAACATCAACAACAACGGCACCAAGTTTGTCCAAAGTGGGAGCAGTAGAAACATCAACAACTCGTCTCCGAGTTCAGGAAGTGCTGGTGGACTAGTGACTTCAAATGTCGTGCTTGACGGAAGTGCCGCTTCCTCGGCCACAAACTCGCCCGCCATCATCACTTCAGGCACGGCTCAGCCCAACTTTGCGGCGGCCGTGCAGCAATTGAATGGTAAGTCACGTGCCAGCTGGTTCGTTACAGTTTCGCGTTAGCTTGGAATTTGCTTAATTATCGTTTGCGTCGACTGGGCATTCCTGTCAAACTCGCTTGTCCGTGCCCAATTCACCGGTACTGAACGGTATGACAATGAGCTTTCAATTGGCGTTTCTAGGTCATGCGTCTTCTCTGTCAGAAGGCACCAACTCATCTTCAACAACAAATCCGAGTGGTCTCATGAACGGGCCCTCCAGTGTTGGCCCAATGTCGTCGTTGTCCTCGACTTCCGCGTCGAGCAACATCAATAACAACAACGGCCTCTCCGCCTCGATTGCGTCCTCAGCTCCAAGCTCCAGTCTCAACACTCCTCCAAGTTCAGCCAGCCTCTTCAGCTCTGCCAACAGTACGATTGCTGCCGGGTCCGTGTCCAATCTACAACAACAGCAATTGGCCCATGCCGCCAGTCAACAGCTAGCAGCTGGAGGAGTCGGAGGAAACGACTCCGGTAATGGGATGAAATCATCGAATGACGACTCATCGAGTGGATTGCCCACGTTGAAGACAATGGCACAAGAGGCACTCCCCTCGATAGTGAATCGGAACCACCATTCCGCTCAGAGTGTGACAGTCTCGTCGGCCCCGGGTCTTGCGGGTCTGGGAGGCTTGTCGTCCTCGTCTGCGGTCTCAATCAGTCAATCAGGTAAGACGTCGATGAGTGGGTGCCATGTGATTCGATTTCACAAGCACCTTACGTACGATGGTAATCACCCCACTCCTTACCCTTGCCCCCCACAGGTCTTTTCGCCTCGGAAAACGGGACGACAGCCGATGGCTCTAAGGTCGTGAACAACATGTCCCCGTCCTCAGGTTTGGGAATGAACCACCGTGTGGGTCGATCCGAGTCGCATCTGCATTCAACTGAGGCTCACATTCCACCTCTGTTAGGGGTGGCACCCTTGGGACCCGTTCCTCTGACCAAGGAGACACGGTTCCAGTATCACATGCTCGAAGCTGCATTTTCCCACATGCCTCATCCCTCGGACTCAGAGCGGCTGCGGCCTTACCTGCCCCGCAACCCTTGCCCAACCCCGCCCTACTACCCGCAGTTACCGTCCCAGGGGTCTGACACGCTGGAGTTTTTTCAGCGATTGTCCACGGAAACTTTGTTCTTCATCTTCTATTACATGGAAGGGACGACAGCGCAGTATTTGGCGGCGAAGGCTCTCAAAAAGCAGTCTTGGAGGTTCCACACCAAGTACATGATGTGGTTCCAAAGACACGAAGAGCCGAAACTCATCAACGATGAATTCGAACAGGTAAGACTTTAAAGAGCCAAATCTCTCCAAGGAGATTTCGTCTCCCTGATCCCTGCCACCCGATTTTAACTTCTCTTCAATCAACCGTTTGATGACCCTTCCCTTGCAGGGCACGTATATTTATTTCGACTTCGAAAAATGGGGACAGAGGAAGAAGGAAGGTTTCACTTTCGAGTACAGGTTCTTGGAAGATCGGGACCTGAACTAGGGGCATCGATCGTATTTCACTCGGTCTAAGTTGAGATGGTGCGACAGTCTCCTTATTCAGCAAACAACAAAACTCTACGCCGAAGCGGTCTGATCCACAAGTAATACCACTTTGGCCACGACGACTACTTCGATTGCTACAATGATTACACAACAACCACCAACCACCCAACCAACTACAAGATGATGAAGAATACGAAAGAACTGACGCGGAACGACCATCCATCCATTTGCAAAGCCGAGTTGGACATCAAAACGCGCGGCTGATGAATCTCTGCCAAATGGAACATCAAGATATATAAGAAATTTGGGCAGACCATTGCAATATTTTAACTACAAAATGATGATGGTTCATATTCAAAAACACTTAGAGTGATATATACTTGACTTTTTTTGTTCGGATCCAATGTCTCATTCGTGGGTGTCGTTTTTGGACTCCTGCCCCCCACCCTTATCCGGACTTGATGATCGGCCATTTTCACCTCTTTTTGCTCAGATCAATTTAGAGAAGGTTATTTCTATGGATAAACTGGAAGAAAACATTAAAACGGAAACTCTCCCATGATTTGTTATCTTCCCTCAATCACATGTAAACTCTTAACAAAGTGTCTGTTTGTCTTACTTACAACCTTTCTAATTGCAAACAAAAATGGATCTGTGATATTTGGGCGACAATCGGGGGTTCAAAAGCCGTCGTGGGATTTCTTCACTTGTCTTCTTTCATACACGGCTTTTCAATCACTCTCCATCCGTTTTTCCTTCTCATCTCAGACAGATTCATGAACCAAACTGAGAGGGAAATCTTCTCGAGATCCGTCGGATTAGAAACAGAAGAAGGGATTGTGAGAGGAGCGATTTCAGTCAGGAATCCATTGCACTCAGATGGTTCAGGGACGCGCATATGATAGCACACGATCCAACAATGTCGCCCTCCAAGACCACCTCGGGCTACCGATTCCGTTTTGAGGACATCTACGGTTGGATCATCGTGGTGGTGGCCTTTTTCTGCATTTGTATACCCGATGGAATCCTGGTAGCCTTCGGTGGATTCGTCAATCCTTTGGCCAAGGAGTTCCAAGTGAATCCAACCACGATCTCCTTGGCCGCTAGCATCATGAATGGTGTCAAATCCCTGTTCGGATTAGTGGTCAGCACTCTAATGGACAAGTACGGTTACCGAATCATTGGGATCACCGGAGGATTGATTCTAGCGGGCAGCTTATTGGTGTGCGCATTTTCCTCTCACGTCCTGATGTTGGTGATTTTTTTCGGGGTATTCGGTGGAATTGGAGGCGCCATGGTCTTTCTTCCACCCATCATCTTGATTGGTCAGTATTTCAAAAAACGTCGAGCCTTGGCTACCACAATCGCTCGGGTCGGCTCGCCCTTGGGAGGATTCATCCTTGTCCCATTGTGCAACATCCTTCAAGATCTGTATGGTTGGCGGAAAGCGTTTCTCGGACTAGTGGGTATCTCCTTGATTTGTCCCGTTCTTTGTGGCTTGCTTAAAATGGCCAATCATTTGGATCTAGAACCTGTGCCTAACTTGGCGAGGAGGAAAAGCTTTTACATCGGGGTCCCATTGAAGAGCTTGTCCGCGAACTCGTCCGAGGCATGTTCACGAGATCCCCGGAGTATGGAGATGTCAATCTGGAGACATGAATTGGCTCCGGTGGCTTCTACTGACAAAACCAGCTCTTCAGAACCAGCTACAAATGCAGAGGATCAATGCCAACGAGAAACGTCGTTCAAAGCTGAAGTTGAAGAAAGCCAATCAAATCCGGTAGACACATATTCTCTATCCAGCTCATGCAATACCCCAGGGACCGAGCTTAAGATTCGGCCAAAGATTGTAATCGTGCCTCCTTTCGAAGAAACCATGCTCTCTGCCCATATAGGATTCGAACAATCCACGGACGATCAAGGCAGCAATAGGAGCCGAGTTAGCCTCGAAGGATCATCACTTTCGGACCCATCGTCATCCCCGTTCTATAACGTCAATCAGATCCTTCTGGCTCATCTAGAAATGCTAGCCAAACGTAAGCCCACGCGTTGGGATCGCTTTTGCATGGCCTTCTCGTTGGACCTGTTCCGAAACCCCGTATTCAGTTTCTTTTGTCTGGCCAATGCCTTGGGCAATGCCTCGGGTTTTATCCCTTTCGTGTACCTGCAAGGCTACATGTCCGAGATCGACATTTCTAACACGCTCTGTGGAATGGTCATAGCTCTAATGCAACTATCCAATGCTTTGGGTCGACTACCCTTGGGCGTGGTAGCCGATCTACCCACTGTCAGCCCTATACTCATTACCATGCTCCTGTGGATCCTATCAGGAATCACTGTCACAATGTTCACGTTACTGAATCGTGTTGAATTGTTCGTCATCTGCGGCATTTTATATGGGTTAGGCAACACCGCCCTCTCCATCCAAAGCGTGGTTTTGTTGGACATCCTCGAGGAAATGAACCGTCTACCGGATGCTTTTGGGCTGCTGCTATTCTTGGAAGGTGTAACCAAGACCATTCTCCCGCCCCTTTCTGGTTACTGCGCGTCTTTCTTCAGCTGTCCCGAACTGGTTTTTTACTGGAGTGCTGTTGGGTTTGCCCTGTCGGCCTCTTCATGTTTTACCGCCCATGTTTTGGCCAAGCAGGAAAAGAATGAGCCAGGAGGAAGAGTCACTTTTGTTTAATGAAAGTAGGATAGTGAACGATTTTGAGTCAAATCTATGCAGTTTTGAATAAACGTGTACGTGTCTATTCCAAAGCACAACCTTTCGAATGCTGGTTAGGCTGCCAGGCTGGGACGAAAACATGCATGGATACCGGGTCAAGCATTCGCTTTCCGTCTCGTTATTTTTGGTTCAATGTCAGGCTAACCTCTTGACGTTATTTGCCTACAGTATGAGTTCTTGCATTGACACCAAAATGGGTCCATCTGAGGTCAGTGTCAAAGGCGGTTAGAAATTGCCAACAACCCTGGCTTGATTTGAGGGTTGGGCAAACCTTGGGTCCTTTGGCTTTTTGCTCCTTGCTGGCTTATTCTTGATCTTCTACTGATCAAACGGTAGCTATATCCTATGGAAACCAAGATATTTCATTCGTTTTCATTTTTGACTTGGTTGACGGCAAAACTTGCAATAGAAAACTTGACATTTTTACATAGCCACTCGGTAACTTTAAGGGCCTATATTTAGAAGAGTAAGACAGTGAGTTCAGCGCGCCGTAGCGGCTGAATTTTGAACCTTGGATTTCGTTCGAAAACAATGAGTTTACATGGATCACAGATCCAAGGCTTGCTGGGGTACCGTATTGCTAGAGCATCCGCTTTCCAATTTGCGATTCCTGGTTCGATCCCAGGCTTGCCGAGTCAAAGCTTCTTTGCGGTGTTTAAATTACAGCATAAGTTACTGCCTTAAAAGCTTAAATGGGCGCACCTGCGATCATTCCCGAGGGTGAGGTCCCCCTAATTTCTAATTAATTAATGTTGCACGTTTGGTTGCGACAACGGAACGGGAATATCCCTTAATTGGGACACCCATCATCAGAAGCCAGCCGAGCGAGAGAGCTGTCTTCTGACTCCGAACAAACAAACAAAACAAACAAACAAATGGGTCTCAGATCCAAACAAAACACATTTAAATAAAAAAAAATAAAATAAAAAAAACTGTGATTCTATGAGTTATACATGGCTTAAGTTTCATTTAGGCCACCCTTTAAACGCACTTTGAACTTTTTAAACACCACTATTCAAGCCATTTTTTATGTCTTCTATTGAAAAATGCATAATCTGAACATTTTGTTCTGATAACAGTTAAGGATTAAGGTTGCTTGAAGAGTAACTTAAGCCTTAGAACTAACCCATTTTCAAGCACTGTTCACTCTGACACAAACTCGTTCCGGTTAATTTTCATTTATAACCCTAAGTACAACAGATTTACACACAATTTTTGTACTGTTACCCGATAGGGTTGCCTTTTC
>NC_081440.1:5577793-5578260 GCF_007210705.1 Tigriopus californicus | reverse complement strand
TCCTAAATGTTCTGGGTCAAATTTACATGACAGTTTTGTCGTATCCAGTTTTGGACTGCTTCTGGCATCATATTTTTCATGTTTTTTATGGGTTTGCTCTGGATCGCTCAGATTGGAAGAAGGTTGCAGATTGGCAAAACATTACCCAAAGATTAACCAAACATTTTAAAAAAAAAATAGTTTGAGCGTGTTACCAGGCCACGCCTGCCTTATTCTAAGAAGTAATAGATAATATCAAGCTGTTATAATGACGAGACTCACTCGACGTACAGCGGGTTGAAGCTTTTGCTTTGAATCAAAAAATGTCTGGAGCATAGAAATAGCTAATAAAAGATGGCATTTGTTATTTCTTTCAGGCATGGTTTTGGGCATGTTCTGGTTCGAATCTGGCATGTTTCGAGAGGTATTCTCGTATGTTCAGAGCCCAGAGACCTGGTAGCACTGTCTCCATCATCTTGGACATTTTT
>NC_081440.1:5577316-5577763 GCF_007210705.1 Tigriopus californicus | reverse complement strand
GTTCGACTTTTTCAACTATTGTTGAATTAGTTGGAGCACAGACAGGCAAAGTATATTCAAAATGCGGTTGAACAATCGAGTTGTCCAGAGTTGGCATTGTGGAACTTCTTCTGGACTTAAACTTCCATCCACACGTTTAGCTTTATTTTTATATTCCTTTTTGGGAGCCCTGTGGTATGTATAAAACAAATTTGGTATGGTTTTCTAGTCTAGCATATTTTTGGCATGTTTTGGGAGTCTGCCAGGAGGGTTTTTAAGAACTTGAGAAATATGTTGCAAAAAGGACAATTGAACAATATGGGCTTCTTGTTGCGATGACACGATTGCTGGGGATAGTCCGGGCTAGAGTCTATTGCTCAATTTTGGAAAAATTGAGAGGACTCGAGTCCGGACTCGTCAAAAAAAAAATTATTCATTCTTTCTTGGAATTTCGCAAGACAAAGATTT
>NC_081440.1:5577209-5577288 GCF_007210705.1 Tigriopus californicus | reverse complement strand
CTAGAGTCTATTGCTCAATTTTGGAAAAATTGAGAGGACTCGAGTCCGGACTTGTAAAAAAACCCATCATTTTTCTTAG
>NC_081440.1:5566126-5577173 GCF_007210705.1 Tigriopus californicus | reverse complement strand
AGGGTTTGAGTAACGGTATCGGTAACGGAATGTTTTTTGCCCTCCCTTTAACGGTACTTTCTTCTTTGTTAAACGAGGAGAAAAAATGTTCACAGAATTTCTCCCCGATTTTTAAAAAAGTTCCGCCACAAATGAAATGACTTATTTGCAACTGATGGGATCAAAAAAATAATTATGGGAGCCTGTGACTAGGGTTAGTAACCTACATTTTCTCTGCGGTTTGACATTTCTAGCTCCATGACGGAAACCCGTAAGTTAGCCTCAAAATGTAACCCTGATTTTCTTCTCGTCAAACCAATGGAATACTTTCCTTGTGTTAACTTTTTTTACAATCATGAAAAGATGAAAAAAATACTCGTTAAACGTTTAGTTGGGACACACGGCATCTTTGGGCCTGTTCGACTTTTTCAACTATTGTTGAATTAGTTGGAGCACAGACAGGCAAAGTATATTCAAAATGCGGTTGAACAATCGAGTTGTCCAGAGTTGGCATTGTGGAACTTCTTCTGGACTTAAACTTCCATCCACACGTTTAGCTTTATTTTTATATTCCTTTTTGGGAGCCCTGTGGTATGTATAAAACAAATTTGGTATGGTTTTCTAGTCTAGCATATTTTTGGCATGTTTTGGGAGTCTGCCAGGAGGGTTTTTAAGAACTTGAGAAATATGTTGCAAAAAGGACAATTGAACAATATGGGCTTCTTGTTGCGATGACACGATTGCTGGGGATAGTCCGGGCTAGAGTCTATTGCTCAATTTTGGAAAAATTGAGAGGACTCGAGTCCGGACTTGTAAAAAAACCCATCATTTTTCTTAGAATTTTGTAAGACGAGTCATTTTTCTTGACCTCTACAGGACTCGAGTCTTTTGCAGGACTCGAGTCCGACAAAAAGTAAAATAACCAAAGGACTCGCGACAACACTAGTTTACATGTTTGATGGGACTGCAATGTTTTCCTTAGATGTCTATTTTGGCATCTACCACTTTTTGTCTGAGGAAACTATTATATGCTAAACTATTGTTCTCCAATATCTATCAAATCCCCGAATTACGTTATTCTCCGTCTACACAAAGGATATTGTAAGAAAAATTTTTTTATAAGTTATAACCAAGTGTACTTAAGGGATTGAGATTTTTTTTGACATGATTTACAGATATGGCATGTTTTCTAGGAAATTGTGACTATTCTGCTAGAAAGTGCTATATTTCCTTACATGTCCGGCCGACTAGAAGTAGTGTAAACCAAGCAATCCCCAGGTGCCATGGTTTCAAACCCTGGTGTCGGAAGGTAATCTTTTAAGCGGAGGCAACGTGATAAAATGGCTAGCGCAGAGTTTTTGCTTGAGAGAGGTCCTTGATTCCATTCTCTTTACTTACCTTTTTCCAAAATGAGACCGGAGTTTGAACACAGAACTCCTTAAGAGAAATTCTTGTCTTGTTCACACTGCCTCTTAGACTGCTCGGCTGCACTAACTCGTTTAGTACATTTTTCTTTACAAGTTGAAGGAAATTTGTTTTAAAACTCCCTAAATCCCTAAATATCAAGGTTAAAGTGTCCAAATGACAGTTTGTTGCAAAAGTAATTAGTATACTTCAATTCAAGTTAAGAATATGATAATGCCGTAATTGCTCAATTGAACAAAAATCTTGGCTGCAAGACTGATTTTTTACCTATCTAAAAATTTCGATGGAATAGTTTCAAAATATCAATTTCTTAAAATTTGACTCGTTTTGGAGAAAACACTTTGAAATAGTTTTGCCCATCTATAATTGCATATTTTCAGAAAGTCTGTTGGTTGTTGCCTTTTTCCTCTGGAGCATAGAAATAGCTAATAAAAGATGGCATTTGTTATTTCTTTCAGGCATGGTTTTGGGCATGTTCTGGTTCGAATCTGGCATGTTTCGAGAGGTATTCTCGTATGTTCAGAGCCCAGAGACCTGGTAGCACTGTCTCCATCATCTTGGACATTTTTATCCAGCACTTAAATCTTTCATGGATGAGAGTTGCCGAATATTTTTACCTTCATTATCTACCAGTGGAGAGAGACTTTGATGGCATCGACCCAAAGGTCATTGAACGGATTTCACTCCGATCAAGGCCATGTTACTCTAGGCGACCCAAAAGTAGATTCGATCTAGGTCCTTTGCAAGGCTAGTGCAGCCTTGGCCGTTCGTACTAGAAACTAACTTTGTATCATCAGCAGAAGAAGAGAGACTGGCAGT
This sequence comes from Tigriopus californicus, assembly GCF_007210705.1. Classification (NCBI taxonomy): domain Eukaryota; kingdom Metazoa; phylum Arthropoda; class Copepoda; order Harpacticoida; family Harpacticidae; genus Tigriopus; species Tigriopus californicus. Next base: position 5,574,950 of record NC_081440.1, on the reverse strand, counting down.
AATACTAAGCTTTTGAAGCGGGGCAACGAATATTATAAAAAGGAGGGGCCGAAAGATGGAGCCCTGTGGAACACCCGACCTGACATCATATATGTCGCTGAGGGATACCCTTAACCTTAACAATTTGCTTTCTATCATGAACGAAACTTCTTATCCAATCAAGAACCTTGCCGTGGATCCCGATGTCATGAATTCTATCATGGAGGTCTCAATTTAACTGGAGGTGTAGGCTTTGATCTCATTAAGAAACGGTACTAAAACGGTGATTTAGGCCTTACCTTGGATCGGTTTTCAACCTCCATCCTTTCAAAGAGGCCACTGCTGATCATTTCCAGCCATTACACTCCAGTTTTCACTTATTGAATTGCTTATAATTCAAGATTATTAACATTGGAATTCAAGGATCGTGCAATAGTTTGCCCTTTTTCGCTCACCAGTGGTTAAAACACCTTTCACTCACTGAATCGTAATTTTTATTCCCGCAAGTCAAATTTCTTTGTTCGTCCATGTTGTATCACCCGTTCATCTTAACCTCAACTTGGACAATTGAGAATTTGAACCATAGAAAAAAACCGGGTTGGCGAGAATTCTTCTATATACAGCGTCCTTGAGCTACAGCATAAAACCTATCATGTTCATCACTATAATTTTGAAAGTCTATGGCGAGTGAATCTGCGTGGCTTGGATAGCGGCTATTGGAGTACATTTGGCGGCGTCAAATGTGTCCAGTGTACAGTTGTCCACGATTCTATCCAACAAAAGGCCATGATCAAATTTATCAAATACCTTGGGAAAATCAAGATAGACAACATCAACTAACTGGTGCCTCACTAATTCTTTAATGAACCAGTCCTACATTGTCTCTGGCTTCCCAACCGACTTCAAAATGACCTACAGGGTGTTTCATCCTTCTCTTAGAGTTTGCGTTAGAGAAAAAAGCCTTCAGTAAGTTCGCCGTCAGCGAGTCCTTCGTCAACGGTTCGTCAAGGGTAAATCAACTGAAGCAATTGGATTTTTTATTCCATTCGCCATGACCCAGAAATGGGGATTGATGCATTTTCCAGTTAGCATGATTAGCTTTAAAGTTCAATACCCATAAGAACATGACTCTTGACATGAGAACCAAGCACTCCATCATTGCAAATCCTCTTCAAATTGGCCAAACCAGATGTCATTCGAAATTCACTTTCAATTAATCAAGTATGACACATTATGACATTTATCTGCCTCTTCCGATTTCAATCAAGGACCAAATTTTCGCAATCCTGCACATAAGAACACCCAAAGTAAAGAGCAACAATGGAACTAGTATATATGCATAAGAACCGCGCTTTGGAGAACAAACACATCAGTATGTTCTTTAAAATGCTGAATCATATTCTTGAGCTTCTTCATCGATTATTTCTTGACGACTACGTTAAAAGAAATAATGAATCGTCGCCCTAAATGTGGACTAGGTTGTAAAAATCTTCGACAGGTCTGCGTCTTCCTCTCTAAAGTGATTTTAGGCAGGAAGATGTCAGGTTTCAAGCAACAATCTGTGGAATTCTTCGTCGCACTTACCCCAAACACATCCAAGAACCTAGTCTTATTCTTCAAAAGAATTAAGCATGTGCTTTGAATCGAGAAGATCAAAGCTGAAAAAATCACTAGTCCACTCAAGGATCTAAATGAAAGTTCAACTGACGAGAATCCATGTTCCACGTAAGCCTAAAAGGAAAATCTAAGAGCAGGATTTCTTTCACTCTCGTTTGAGCTGTAGGGATGTTGGGTTCCAATATCCACCGAGATCCAGCTCAAACAAGTAAAAATCGAAGGGAAGATCAAGTTGAAGGTACGAACGATGGAGGATACGGTTGGATCATCGTCATTGTGGGCTTCTTCTGTACCCTCATCCCTGATGGCATCCTTGTGGCGTTCGGTGGGTTCGTTAATTCACTCAAGACAGAGTTCAACGTTGATCCCTGGACCATTGCTCTAGCACCTAGCGTGTCCAATGGCGTGAAATCACTCATAGGATTAGGCATCACCAATCTCATGGATCGCTCTGGGTTCCAAAAAGTGGCCATGGGTGGAGGCATACTACTCTCGGTTTCCATGTTCATCTGCAGCTTCTCACAGAACTTTATTCCATTCGTCATAAGCTTCGGAGTCTTGGGCGGGATTGGAACTGGGATGGTGTGCTTGCCTTCCTCGGTTCTCATTGGCCATTTCTTTCGAGAGAGAATCGCCTTGGCCACAACCATTGCCCGCTTGGGGAGCCCCATGGGAGGGCTTGTATTGGCTCCTTTGGCGAATTACTTAATCGGCCTTGTAGGATGGTGCAATTCCTTTATCGCACTAAGTGCCATTTCTATTGTCTGCCCTGTGCTTTGTCTTTTCTTGAGACCTCCACGTGACAATGAGGGTGATGCTCTTGCCATGGATGGTTGCCCAAGACTTAACAACATCGACCGTCGCAAAAGCAACTTCTTGGACTTGCCCTTGACAACACTATTGATCAATGAACCAGGAAGCCAAGACAAATTAAAACAGAGAAGGCCATCCAATGTTTTTCTCAATCTGGATTCACTTTCAAATACTTCGGTGGATCGATCACCATCCGGCATGGGATGTACGTTGCAAGTTCCTAATCGGGACGGAAGTATCAGAAGAAGCGTGAATAAACCTCGAAGAAATTCGTTTATCGCTGAGGAAGCGCAACATCCGGTTTCCGACATCAACGAATCTCCTGAGGATGATCTCAAAAGGTGCTAGGAACCCAAAACTTCTAACGAATCCCAAATAGATCCAAGCAAAGTGGACGAGGACAAGGTTTCCAAATCGTCAGGCTACAGCCTCAACGAGGATTTCAAGGATATTGTCATTGACATTAGCACCTTGCAAGTCAAAGAACCAACCCATTGGAAAACCATCAAGGATGTGATTGAAGTTCATTTTATCCGAGATCCCGCTTTCTTCTTCTTTTGTCTTGCCAATGGATTAGGCAGCGCTTCGAGTTTCATCCCTTTTCTTTTCCTCCAGGATTACTTAATGGAACAAAACCTTTCCATGGGCTCGAGAGCCATGATCATCGCTATTATTCAGCTTCACAATGCTCTAGGTCGTTTGCCCTTGGGATGGGTGGTAGATTTGCCCTCCTCAAATCCTTTGTTGATCACCATGATTCTTTGGGGAATGTCCGGAGTGGCTTGTCTTTGTTTTCCATTTGAGACATGCATGGAACACTACGTCATTTTGAGCGTCCTGGCGGGAATCGGGAACACGGCTGTTTCCATTCAAAGCGTGGTTATACTCGACATACAAGCCAAAGAGGCCCTTCCTCAGGCCTTTGGCATGCTACTCTTTTGCGAAGGCATCACCAAGGCCATTTTTCCACCCTTAGCTGGATGTGTGGCGGCTTATTTTGGCGATCCAAGGATTACTTTCTGGTGTGGCGGATTGGGATTCCTGGCCACGGTCTTCTGTTGTGGAATATCGTACGCGATTTTTCGGTGCAAGGATAAGGATAAGGATACAGATAGCAGGATAGAGACTTTTCTCTGAAACTATATCTGAAATTGGATGTATGTATGTTCCCTTGTAAAGAAATAAATAGACGAGTTTTCATCGTTTATTTCTCAAAAGCAAAGGCCAAGATCTGTGCAGGCCTCTTCAGGTAGGAAATAAAGATTGACGATCAACTCGATGAAGTCATCGTAGTAAGCCTCGATGAGGATCTCACATTCTGTCTCTTGATCCGGGAATTGCGTGCAGACTTGCTTCAGAACCTCGGTGATCTATATGAATCCAATAAAAATGTATTATCCAACATGACTGGTCGAACTTTGTGTTGTCCTTACAAATTCCTCGTTTTCGGGTTTTGTGATGACCCCGTCAAAATATTCTACCACGTCCTTACAGAGCTCACAATATGTTCCATTCCTAGTTTCAACGGAGAAACGGGCTTCATTCGATGCACAAGCAGATCCAAAGACGAAGGCAAAGGCCAACACAACCGCCACCTTCATTTTGAAAGGCTAACAAGAGTCATTTTCACATAGTAGTCTCCAATAGAACACACTTCAAGGGTAAGATAAGATAGAAGTCATCATCAACTCTGGGTATTTTGATGGGCTAGATCCGTCTTTAGTCGTGATACATCAAATTGAGTTTGTCAGGGACAACTCGGCGTCATGCTGTTCTAGCATTTTAGTTCTGGTAAGAGCACATACATGACAAGTTTTCTGAAGGAGAGCAATGAGCCAAGTTTGAAGCATAAATGATTCGTATATCACTGAAGGCACTGGCCAAAGTGAAGTAAAAGAACTACTTGTTCCATGACTAATTTTGCTGATCAGAAAGTACTCCAATAATTTTTCCTCTTTTGTTGTTCAGGCATGTTAATGAATACCATGATGAATAATATTGGCGCATCAATATAAGAATACTCGATGCCATTGATTGGTAGATTAAATATTGTACAGAGTAAAGTGGGCTAACAGTCGGAACAATCATAATCTTTTATTTCAATGATACATTCCTTGTGGCGTTTAGTAAAACCCGTGAAAGCATAAAACCAAATCACAGGAAAAAATTGCAAAAAAAACTTCTGGATGCTTCGCAAAAGTAGATTAAAACAGAAGGAAAAACAGGTTAAAAAGGAAACAGATAAGGAACAAATGACAAAACGGCTAAAACTGTTCTGTAATGTAAAAATAATAAAAAAAAAACAAGGCGAAAAAGAGTTAGGAAATATAACCAAAATTTGAAAAGACCAAAAAATCAAGAAGGTTTTTTTTTGTTTTCAACTCCTTTTTCGAATTTGAACTATGACCCTACTCTTTATCATTCAGTTCATTACAAAAAGTAACACCCTAGTTTATTTACTACCAGTGGACAACAGTCAGAAAAACTGGACAATAAAAATGCTCTCAAAGCGTATCATGGGCTACCGAGGACTCTCCTTTTACTTTGATGTAGCCTAGACAAGCTTGTAATGAACTTGAACATTTGAAAAGCTAGTATTTTGGACAAGGGAACATGGTGCGGTCCAATGGTAAAAACGGTTTTCTCCCATAAAAACTATCTTCGGTTTGAACCTCTTTCCCGACCTTTTTTCACCCACAGACGGAACATCACGGTGATCCTAAACTTGAGCATTCGAAGTATCGGAACTTTGTATGGACTTATTCTATATCTTGCTTTCCTGACCAGACTTACCGGACGAGGAAGAAGCTTTTCACTAAAAATGGCAATTATGCAATATGTGTCGACGCATTTATCCCACCTTAACCCATGCGGCATATTCAACTTAACAAAATCCGATTTCAGTCATAATTGGTCATCTCACAAAGACCAGACTTAGAGAGGGTTATTTCTCCGAACAATGTTTTGACGTACAAACATTTTTCAACATCTTGAATAGCATCGTATTGGATGTCAAAACAGAATTGTGATCAGTAATCACTAACCTCACGGTGGATGAAGGTCTCATGCATGCATTGCTAAAGACCTGGGAATCATCCACCGAGCTGTCTCTGATTTAAAAACAGGGTCATAGCTAGAGGAACAGTAGACAGGGTCAAGCACAGGGTCCGGGCAGGAGAAGGATCAAGAGGAACCCAAGCAGGAGCAGGAGGAAGATGGCCAAGGCCATGGGTGTGGAGGAGACCAGTGTTCGATGGGTCACAAAAAAAGACCTTGTTGCGCAGTTAAGAGACTCCAACCTCCACATCAAACTCCTGTCATGCCCTGAATCCCAGCTGAGTAGAATGGTGTGGCTTTGGCACGCCAACCATATGGCTGTCATACCCTCTATACTACCCAAGATTGGTAAAATGTGCGGGGACTACATCTGCAATGTTTGCAAGGGTTACCCCCAATCATTTCGGCCGACAGAGGGCGTATTGAAGGATGATAAGGAAAATTTAATTTAAAAAAAAATATCTAAGCTTTGCTTTAAAACTTTCAGTTTTATGTTATTAACGACTTAATAATGTTTTTAAACGATGCATGGGGTAGTGACCTAAGACTACGAAAGCCCCATATTGATTGTGATGGATCCGAATGACTGCAACCAAGAAATCGGTTTTATTTCACACTAAAGAAGATTGAAGAAATATTATGGTTAGGTTAGAGCATATAGTTTGCTATGATCATGTCGAAATACGTAGATAGCTAGCACGTGCCTCTTTACTTCATTGCATCGGTTAAGGTTTCATTGACTGAAATAAAGAAAAATATCTACTGATATTTGATTTAAGGTCGTTCGTTTATCACAGTCGTCTTCTTGTATGTTTCCATTTCTTCAGAAATTCAGTCATCGATTTGTCATTGCACTCAAATCAAGCCAACATTATGACAAAGCGAATCTCCTGGAGTGTTTTTTCGTCATTCATCTTGATTCCAACCATTTGATGGAACACTTTTTCCGTTGATATGGTGACATCTTTAGTCCGCTCTATGGCGAAGAGAAAAGAGCCTAATTGACAGCTCGACTTTTCTGATTTTTCAAAAAGTCGATTGCCAACTTGTCCCCACTTCCACGAGCCTCCAAGGTCTTAAGAATTGGATGGTCTGAAAATATCGTTATTTGAATATCAGTTTGACTCCAATGACTCCAATGAAAAAGGCCTTCATCATACATACGAGTACACACTACCTTTTCTATCCTGAAGCATTAGGGGCAGGTGAATTTGTTTCAGCCCATGGAAACTACCCCATTGGGATTTGTCGCAATTGATTCCGGGGATCGTGTTCAAGCTCAAATAGGCCTCGCCAGCAAAGTCATTGTAGGACAAGATATCGTGGTCGAAGATGGTAAAACGTAGCATGGCATGAGGTTCCACACATTGATAGGTCGAGGCAGGGCTACAATCAACGTGGAACACGTTTTATGACTGGCCTTGAATTGCCGGAGATCAAAGATGTCCAGAAACGATTGATACGGTTACAACAATACACTTACAATTCAAAGCACTCATCAAAGGTCGGGTTCAGGGTGGCCTTTTGAATGTTGGTTTGTTGTTCGTGGCAATTGAAGATCCGCTGTGGCAAGAGCTCGATCACAACAAAAGGATCACTTAAACCTGAAACATAAATACGGATTACATCTCTTAACAAGGGTCGTGTAACAGGCGACCTTGAGGAAAGCCGAGCGAGGGCTTGGGAATTGTGGGATGATGAGCAAGAGGATTCAGTCGCTCCTTTTTTCATCCTTCTTCCGATAAAGTAAACTTCAAAATATCTTGGGAGGATCTCCACGTTCCTCCACTACTTAGGCCGCCTGACCAGTCATTTCCGGAACTTGAACTTTTCAAAAGGATTGCGAACTTTTGTCGAGTTCGTTTGGTCTTAAAAAGATAGATGTGGAATGAAGGTCTATTTTTGAAAGATAAAATGCCTTGGACTGCAATAATATTTTCTTGTGGCTCAATTGTCATAGGCCCAAGATGTCGTTCCCGCTAGTTCGGTCATCCTCACATATAGGTCAGATTTCTGGAACACCCTATCCCCCCCTTGAAGCACAATTGGGCTCATTCCAATGTTTTTGTCAGTTGAAGTGGTCGACGAGGGTTTGTTTAGTACGTACACATATGAAACGGAAGAGTTGGAGAACCGAAGCGGTTCCAAGAAAGAGGCACTCTGCTAATGAAGTATACTTCCACATGGCTTACATGGCGCCCCTTTCGTGGAAATGCTCGGGTTCGAATGGGAACAACACGACATCGATGATCGAATTAGAAAGTACACGGCTACTGACCATTGCTGTCCAATGGGATGACGTCCCTGGCTTTCAGGATCTCGACGAACAACGAGTCGTGGTTGAAATAGACGCGAACTGTGAGGATGCCATACAGAGGTGTGTCAAATTGGATTCGTTGTTGCAGGTCCAGACGCTCCAGGTGGAACTTGTCGATGAGTTGATCGGTGGTTTTCTGTAACGGAACAAGAAGACCTCCTTGTGTGAGAACGAGAGAGGAACCTTCTACCAATATTAGGAAGCGGATTAGGCACCACGAAATGCAACATCCAATCAATACCTACAGGTCAAAGATGGACTGCGGTGGACCAATATGTCGATCCTTCATTGGACCGTGCCTGCCTTAGTAAGGGTCATTTTGACACGCTACGATCGGTACTAGTGAACAGAGGCCTGGGCTAGCCTAGGCCTACATACTTCGCCTTGTCCGTGTTTGAACAAGGCTAATGAATCGGAGAGGGATGAATGAGCAAAGTCAATAGATTTCGTAAACCAAAGGGCGCTGGTCTTGGGAGAAGTAATCGAATTCCCCTGGCACTTCCTACTTTGCAACTTTTCCACAAGATGCAGTCCCACCCAATGCTCCTCAAACCCTTGGAAAGTGGTCCCCTTAATACACCAAGCAATCCATGTACGTACTACAGGTGGTTCTCGAATTCGTCATTTGTGAATCCCGCTCGGAACGGCGGTTTGTCTTGGAAAGTTACCTAAGCATTCGAGATATTGGCCTAAAGGGGGAGTAAATCTCTTTGAGAGCATCATCTCTGATCGATCTGTGTTTCTGTTTCTGTCTCTGCCGTTTCTTGACTCTCAGTCTCTTTCTGATCGAGAGGAATCCACTATTGCATTCCTCCTAAACTATTCCTGTCAAAGCCTTACTACAAGAACAGGCCATACTACCAACCACGTCGATTGGTTGAAGAAAGAAGGGAGTTTCAACGGTCTCTCAGCCTTTCTGCTCTCAAATTGTTGCTTCGTCTCGCACGAGGCGAACACAGGAAGCCATCCACATCCACGTTATGGGTACACTACAGACAGAAACATGGATAAAAGTTATGCTTTCCTAGACTCTCCCCCCCC
>NC_081440.1:5521168-5566117 GCF_007210705.1 Tigriopus californicus | reverse complement strand
AACACACACACGCACACAGACTCCCCTCTAAAAAAAGTTTTCTTCGAATATTGGGAACCTATCCAATAAGCTCGGGTAGGAACAATTTGCACACGAAAGATGACAAAGACCAATCCAGCCGTCATCTTTCCCAGGAACAAAAGCTGGATGCTTGGAACAATGTCGCCATGAAAAGATTACGGTAAGCAAAGAACGGGAGCGGACATGGAATGTTTTTTAAATTGCAAATTTCAAGAAATGCCATTTACATATACCCCAAGGTCTACCCTAAATCCTATCAGGTTCTTTGCACGAGGATCAACATGGATATTTGAATCGAGCTCATGTTTCTAGGACCGACAATTTGTGCCTATTTCCCATCATCGTAACCAAAAACGAAAATGTTTCAAACGTGAATCGGTGAAATCATTGAGACAGCAATTTCATGCCACATTTGGACTTACCCCGTTGAGGCTGAATTGAATGTCAAGTTCATTGAAATTATCGGTGTAAAGTTTCCCTTCGGAGAGTCCGGCTCCATCTGCGTAGAAGAACTCGGACAGTATCTGTAGAGCCTCATGGAGCCGATCAAAAAACATGGGCATCTTCTCCTGTAAGACACAAAAAATGTATGATGTCGAATGACGGACTCAAATTCCTATGGCCGTGAATTTTTATCTGCAAAACTCAAAGAAGCGCCTGGCCTTGCTTTTGACAAAAAACCCGGTAAATCATGAGGTAGTCAAATATCTTGACGTGATGAAACGTCATTAATCGATTTGTTCGAACGATTTCCAATGAAGATTCATTTGAGTTCAATTTGAATTTTTTGTCCATGCTCCAATTCATGTTCCAAACGTTTTTTCTCATTCTACGCAATTTGAAGGAACATTTTCTCTGGAGATTTGGGCATGAGCTTGACGTTCCCATGTTTCATGGCACCCTCTTCATGAGCTAAAAAATGGCCGGCAACACTCTGAAACAGGCCATTACTCTTACTTTGTCCCCAAATAACACAAGCTTCTGGTGGTCTGGTATATCTCATGGGCTGTTCGTACTACAATGCCCATGATTCCTTTGAATGCAGATCAAAATGGTCCTTTGTTCCCCCTCTCATTAAACCTGGAGTAGTTGAGAAGGATCCCTTACCCCGGTGGAGGCGTCTGAATGCTCTCGAAGCTCGGCCAAGACCGATTCCCATACCACGTGGAGGCAGCGAATGTAGTTGCCCCGGAGGAACTTGGCATTCAAGGCCTGAATGTGCTTGTCCAAATAGGCCATGAGGGGAGCAATAGCATCCATGGTGGGCAAGGACTCTGGCGACCAAGCTAAGTGGAAAATATGCTTCCTCAGACCGTCTTCCAACTGGAACAGGAAACCGGGTCCAAAAGCGGATTAATGCCTTCCTTTTCTCTGACTGTGCTGTATTGATCATCGTTGCCATACTTTTCCTTGGAGCGTCTCGAGGACGGTGTAAATAACAATGTCCGTGTAATCACAGGCTGTGGCAATGAGATCAGCCAGAAATCCTCCTTGATCTCCGAGGCTGCAAGAGAGCCTCTCCTCCTCAAAATTGTCCGAGTCATTCGAATCCATCGAGCCTTTCGTGTCTTCTTCAAAGTTGAGCTCTTTGGGAATCAGACAAATGTACTGGAGGATATGTTCCAAGTTGTTGAGGGTGATCACAACCTACAGTACATAGAAGCGCCGGACTTGAGGTGAGAGTACTTGCATTGACAATAGATCCAAGATTGATTGACTCACCTTCTCGGCCAATTGAAGGGAATTGGTGGTGGACCCTTCGGCATAAAAGCCTTTCTCGCCTTTGGTCTCTTCTAAAAGCACCTTGTGAGAGAGGTCCGTGTACAACGTGGAACTTTGACACATGGCCTACAACAGCACGACTTGCCATTAGCTTTAAATCTTGATTCTCCTACGGTAGTGTGCCTCCATGACAACTATTTAAGGTTACGTATGTCACTCACATCAATTAAGATGGCCAAATGAGGCCTGGGGTTGGTAAGCTCGCCCCAGTTGAATATTCGCCAGAACTCCTTCAACAAGGCCACAGAGGAGGTGAAGTCATGAGCTGAAGATGAATGGACCACTTCCAAGTTATCGGGGTCCACAATGGGTTGTTCCGTCTCCAGAGAGCGTTCCACTCGTTGGGGAAGCTGTCAATGAAGAATGATCCTCAAGCAAAAGGAAGAAAAAGTCTTTCCAAGTTTTTTCCCTTCTCTGCTTCATTCTTGCTGAAGACAGGTGGAGATCCCTTACAGATTTAGATAGTCTATGACTGGATTCAAATTGACTAACTTTGTGAGAGCGCTGCTCCTTCTTTTTGCAATCACTTGACTCAATTTAAATGCTTCTTCAACTTTATTTGCCTGGAAGGTGACTCCTCTTGTAGTAAAACCGATTTACGTATACGTTTTCTTCAACGAAAATTGAAGGATCTTAGACTATGGGAAAACAATTGCTCCTCAAGTATCTCGCGCTTTTCCTCTTCAGAGCATACAGGCTCCTATGTATTGTGCATATAACCAAATGAAACAACAAGGACAACCATTAGCGACAATCTAGCAGAAAATTGCCTTAATATGTATGACGAGGTTCATTTCCGCTTGAGTCATTATTGCAAATTCAGTCCCCAAATACCCCATTTTTTATGCTTCCTCATTCATCATGATATTATTTCTGGGCGCTCGAAATATTACAGAAAAGAGTGCTGCTCAAGAAAATTGGTTGAGAATATGAAGGAGCAAAAGTTGAGCAAACTTTTCCTTGGCAAATTTCAAGTTTCGCCTTGAGAAGAAATTGTGCAGAAACTATGCAGTCCTTCAGAAGTGTCACCCTGTCACAAGTCAGGGCCGCTTATCTCTTCGGCTTATCCAGGACAAAGGTCAAGAAGTGTCTAGAAAGGGATGGCCTTCAGTGTATCATTCGATATGTACCTTTTCGAGGACGATTTTGAGCCAAACGTGAAGAACCGTGACGAACCAGTCCCTGAACGAAGGCTTCATGATTAAGGCACTTCGATCTTGAGGTGGGAGGAGAGGCTCTCGAAGGTCATAGAAGTCCTTGAGAGCCAGACAAATCTCGAACAAATAGTAGCCGAGGAGATGACCTGAATTTGATTTGGTGCCAAAGGCCGGCGGCGATTGGCAAGATTGGAATTCCCCATTCTGACAAGATCCACGCCGACTAATCGGCGGTTGGAATTGTCGGACCAGCTCCTTGGCGATCATCTCCGAATCGGCGGCCTTTTGAATGAGTGAGCCCAGATCCCTGGACACCTGCAAGTAATCATAATTGCCGGAAGCGACGTATTAATATCAGGTCAGTTGTTATCGATCATAAGGAAATCAAGTTGAGCACACTAGAGAAACACTTTTGAACCGGTTTTCGAATACCCTGGCGGGGAGCCAAGTACTGCGACACAAACTTGAAGAAAAATGGACTGTGAACGACCTTCCCGCTAAATCGGCCAGCTCTGGGTCATAACAATTCTAACCCAGTTTTCGAATTACAGTAAAGTAATAAAATAAGACACCAAGATCTCTTCAATTTAAGGTAAGTCATTTTCATATTATTTATTTGTAAAACGGTTCGTTTCCAAGTTATGTAGTGTTTAGTACGTAACTTTAGACATATCTCTTGAGTTCCCTAAGCATAGTTTTGGGCTCAAATTTGGCCAAGTTCATCGATTCCGTAATATCTTGTGGTCGTATGAAGCGTTTATTTGGAATAAAGTAAACGATTTAGGAAACAAGATATTTTTGCTTCTGTTCGAAGTCTACATCTCTACAAGTCCGTGACTGACACTATGCTCCACATACATATACATGTACTCTAAGCACAGTAGAAGTATACTCTGGGATCCGAGCGTGCCAAATCCCCTTAACAACTGACCTATACATGCATTAGATACATATGTTTACAGACAAAGATGTCGTCCTCATGGCTTATCTCATGCTTACAACTCAGCATTGAAATAGATTTGCGCTCAGATTCGGGAACGTGGACGAGTGGTCAATAAATCAATCAATCATGTTCGTGAGGACTTTGGTATTAGCTTTGGTGGCCAATCTGGCCTTGACCTCCGGTTGCGAGGTAAATAAATGGAAATATATGTTCCATATGAACCTTCGTCTTACAACCTAACACTTTATTTGGTACCTCCTTAGATCACCGTAAAGAACGTTGGTTTAAAAACGTTCACATGGAGAATTTCTTATGCAGGCGTTGAAGGCCATTCCAAGGAACTACAACCTGGAGAGTCTGAGAACCACGCCTGTACGTGTTTACCCCATGATATGTATGTGGATTATGAAGACATTTACTGCTATCACTACATGAATTGCATCAACAAAAACCAATACCAAGTCGAGGTGAGTTGAGCTGATTATAAAAACCGTGAAAAGTTGGTCGTCAAAACATAGTTCCTCATGGGCAAGAAACTTCCTCCGGAAGACACTTGACTCGACGCAGCTCTAAATGGTCCCCAAGAAAAGCACGTTGATACTCTAGACTTAAATTGGATTTGGGTAACTTTTTTCTAAATGAACTCATTTCGGTCCCATGAAAGCACACGGACTCATCCGCAAATCTATTACAGACCGCACTCAAAAATGATAGAACATCACCACGACATTATATGGCAGTTTTTGTCTTGTTTTGCTGACATTACATTACAATTCGTTGTTACCATAAACTTTTCTTTCTCTTTCTATTGGGGGCTCGGGCAACCTTAATCCCATTTTTGTGAGACTTTTCTTGGAATCGCATGCATTTCAAAGGTTCGCTGAACCACTCGAACATGGGATTGTTCAAATTCGCGTGACTGCGTTACGTATAGTATGTGTACCACACAGAGCTCTTGGATGCATCGTAACTTCTTTTACGATAACTGTATTATGCGTTTGGCCAAAAATTAAACACGAAACCAATTGGTTTCCTAAGAACCCTTCGCCCGTTACTTCTCATTTTGGTTGATTGGCCATTCTTTCAGCAGATAGCTTTGTTCACGTTCCATATTCGCTGTAATTGAAGCTCTAAAATATCAGGACAGAACTGGCCTTGGAGGTAATCAATTCCAGTTTCTGATAGTTTCTAGCAATGATATCCGTATGAAATCAATCCTCTTTCAAAAAGAAATTGAAATCGAACAAAAGTGCCCATGTCCATGAATAAAGACGTCCTTGGCTTGGAATATGAAGGCCATGCGCTTTCATGCTCTTCTAATGCCTGTTGATATGTGTTTCAGGTGGGAGAGTATGCCATCTACATTAATGTTGGGAACAAAAACGTGGAGACATGTGTCTTGTAAGGCCGATGGATGTATTATGTCATGGTCGAGGAGATATGGTGCTCGTATGCTTGCTAACTTGGCTGATTGATCTTACCAATTTGTCATATTGCTTGTATATGGTGATGATGTAAGGAATCCTGAGAATGCTGCACGTCCAAAAATACAAGATGGCCTTTGTGAATACACGGTTATTTCAATCTGATTTTGGCATTAGATGTGTTGGAAGATAAAGAGATCGAAGTCACAACTCCACGACTTACTCTTCAAAAGGAGCTTGATAGACGGTTTTGGATCGTTCCAAGTCCGAAGTGATCACAACCAAGGTCTCGATGAAGTTTTGCAGCACGTCACGTAGATTCACCCCATGGTCAATCATTTCTTCCACTTCGTTGCAATCCAGATGAGAGTAGAACCTAAAACAGGAAAGATATCATGAAAAATCATCAAGGGTGAACCTAAAGCATGGAAGCATGGATTTCCAGCTAGTGTTCCAAGTTCCTAATGAATGGCTACGCGATCCCATCCCCGGAAAGGAAAGAAAAGTAAATAGCAATCTCTATCCAACGCAATTCAGACTTACTGACAGTTGGTGGGAACGACTTTATCAAGGAATGGAGAGCCAAATTGGAATTGATTGGTTTTTGAGAGTGGTTCCTATAAACCAGGCATTCCAACCAATGGTACGGTAGTTTTACTTCACTCCAACATACGACGCTTACCAGGTCATCATCCCAACCAAAAACTACCGCCCTGAAACTAGTTCAACTAGGCTCAAGATGGAGCAAGGGTCCGTTCATTGCTCAATAAAGTGGATTCTCAAGACTCAAGAAAAGTTCCACGAAGAGCCTTGGGTTGATGCATGAATCATTCCAAGGAATAACTTTCCATGCTACTTGTCTTGATCAAATTCCAAGCCAACCCACCCAATGCGATGATGGTCGGGGTTGTGTATGTTACTCGAGAACTCGAGAACTCGATTCTTTTTGATGGCGATAGCGAGTATTTGGCAGAAAACTAATCAACTGGCACAATCCCATTCATGCATATCAGGCAAGAAATCAGATTCAGACCTGCCTCAGAAATACTGTACTACCAATGGCAAGATGAGTGGACATTCATTTACATGAAAGTACACACCAGGAGTTGGGAAGAATTCGAGGAGTGATCCTCCATTTGAAGCTAAACCTTCCATATTGACAGGGGGAAGAAGGACTGATAACGGTTTTCAATGAAAATACCACTTGATTTAGTTTCCAAGAGCACTTTGAAGCCAAGTACAATAAAACTCGTAAAGCTTGTTTGTTTGGCCCAAGTCACAAATTGTTATTCACTGAAAGCGATCCTTCAAACCCTCCTTTATTGGCTTTCAACTAAAGTGCCCAATTCTTGCCTGGCCTTCATTTATTTTGGTTTACCCTTTTCAAGCACCTTTCATTATTTCAAGTGCAATCGCAATCTATTCTGTCTACACCCAGTACATAATAGTCGTACTCCTATCGCCAAAAACAAGAATGACTAGTGAAAAATGGAGCCCTTTTCGAAGAAAATCGAACACCTTACATACAAGCTTCTTTAGCTACTTTTCGAGGACTTTGTCACTACTTAAAAACACTCTTTCCAATATTCGGATAGAAATCTTCACAAATGAAGCTTTTCCACTTAAAGCGAGTCTTCATTGAAACGAGGAAGTATGTTTGTTTTTTTAATTAATCGGTTACTTTTAAATACAAAGTAAGTTGGGTTCACTTACAGATCAACTGTTCCCCGTTGAAGTGAGGCAATGATGGCAATTCGAAGATCTGGATATTTGGGACAACTGCGGGAGGACACCCGCATGTCCGTGATCTCGTAGAAACATCTGAAACATAGACACAGAACCACATTTTAATAATTCAGCCTGAAAGACGTAGAGCCAGGGGAATTTGTAAATTTTGGGGAAAAGCATGACAATGCATTATTGGATATGATTGAATGCAGATATCAATGACATGAAAGTTTCGGAGATAAAGTAATTGTCATGATTATAATTCGCGAACCATTTTTTGTCGGCTTATTCAACGTTTCTGGGAATGCTATCCACCACAATGCTACATAACGGATTGACAAAATAGCATAATCTAGATTACTCTATTAATGCCTGTTTCTTATGTCTGATTATCGGGTTCGTTAACCGAACAAGGGAATCAGATTCCCTGTAAAACATGTAGTGTCATAATTTCAAAGCTTTTTGTTCATGTAGAGTGTTCGAATTTCCCGCTTCAGGGCACCTGAGAACTTATGGTTGGCCTAAAATCGTAACCAAAAAAACCAATCTATTGCAAGTATCTTTTAAAACTGAAGAGTGAGTCATCTCATCTAATGTACAGAATCGTCCAAGAGAGCAAGGTAACAAGCTATGAAAAGTTGGTCCTTGATTGAAAACAAAGGACGATTTTAAAGCCCTTCCGTAGATCTTTCCAGGGGATTGAATTTATTGCGCATTTCACATCAGAACCCTTGTCTTTCGCTAACGGTTTGTCTTGCTCCCGGATAAGGACGCAGAGAGTGAAGTCATTAAGAGCATAAGTTTAGGCTTAAGCTGAAGTCGCTCTCAATAATTTAGATTAGACTTGCCCTCAATAGATCTCAAGATGCTTTTTGCACTCGTTCAATCTCATTCAACCCTCCCTGTGGTCATTGGAACCAAGGTTGGAAGCGTATTCGAGATATTTTTTACAATTATCCCAAGATACTTCATTGAGCTGGGGTCAAATACGGAATTTATCCCCAGTTTATAATTGATAACAAGTTGTGCTTTAACGTACTCATCTATTGATTCTAAGTCGCTTTGCAGCCCTTTTTGATTCATTGAACTTCTGCTAAACATCGGCGTTGTGTTATCAGCATAAGATGAGATCAAGGAGAGAAGGAATGATCCATGTTCAAGAGGGTGTTCCATAAATGCCGCTACTTAGATACTCACTTATTGCTTACGAACTACTTAAACCAGGACAATAAGGCTTCATATGGATTCAATCAATTAATCAAATATGTAACTACTAAATTTTTGTATCAAATTTGATCTACATTTGGCAAATAGCTTTGAAACCATCGCTGAAATTGTCCCATCAAGTCGAGGCCTTCTGCGGGCATATTTTTTGACATGTATGACTCGCATTAACAACAGAACTATAGTTCCTTAATAGTTTTTTCGGCATTCAGAGTTGCATGTCATAAATCCAGGAACTGGTTCTTACTCCACACGAAAAAGATCCAGGATGCTCGGCACACGGTGCTGAATAGATTAAGATTTGTTTTTGATCTTGTTGATATCGAACGTTAAAACGATAGTTTGCTTGTTCAAGTCGTCCATGACTTAGCGGGCGTATTTGAAAAGTACCAATTGTGGAACGCCCTGGAGAGGTGCGATAACAGGTATGAATTCAATTTTTGGCCTAGGATAGCGCCTTGTGGCACTCCAAATGCCGCTTGGTCAGGGCCGTCAAGAAGTCTTTACCTTTCATGATAGAGCACGATTTAACTTGCAAAGCTAAGACTGATTCTAGTCTCCAGTAATAATCAGTTGTTTAGTTGCCACGAGAGATAAGACAAAGCATCCATATCATTTGCATTCTAAATCATATCTTGTAAGAAATCTCGTTTTTTGTCGATGTTGTTGAATGGTTTTTATTCATATATCTTATTTCTTTCAACAAATATCCAACCGTTTCGTTACCGTATTGAAGAGAGCAAAAGGTTGGACCTTCCAATCCTGGACGGTATCCCTTTTTTCGACTGTTCTGTTGGGGATTCAATGCATTTAAAGCTAATGGTTTGGCATATTTTTGAACAATTTTCTATGAACATGGCGTTGAGATCAAATTGAATAAATTTGGTCAGCCATTGCAACGGATTTTAGACGAGTATTTGACCCATCTTGACTTACTACTATTAATAAAAAAATCCTAATGCTATTTTTAAGCCAAAATTGAGAAGGACCCTGATCGAGTACTACACGAGCAAAGTTCTTCGAATTCCTGTTTCTCCGGTCTCACTTTGCAGAACTTTAGTCAAAACAATTTCTGAGAATTGGCAACTTCTCTGCAGAGTTTAGTTCTCACGGAGTTTGAAGAGTAATCATTTATTGGTAAACTTGCCGCCTCGTTTAAAACATAAAGTGTGCATATCTAAACCATAGATAAAATCCAACCCAATTATGAGACAAATATTGATGAGCATAAGCGACATCTTATCAGAGGGGAGGGAGAGTAAGGCAAATAATGAGCGTAGGGTTCAAATCTCGACCTCACCGACAAAAAAAAGACCAACGTTTTTTGTCTATTCACGATTGGAAAGATATGTCGGAAGAGCGTTATTCTTGCCAGTTGTTTTCCGACAAACAGTTAGCTATTCCATCAAAAACACACTCGGTAATCCTCACCTTTCGATGGAAAGGGTTTGGTTCCGAGTAAAAACCAACCAGCCAACCAACGAACTAACTAACCAACCAAAGGGGTGCTAACTCAGGCGTATTTGTCTTTTGCCAAAGTGCCCTTGAACAACAATCTCGCTCATGTTTCCACTTTGGAGATATTTCAAAACTAATCCGCATTGTCCACTGAAACCCCACATTCCAGACCCGACCTGTTCCACAGGTTCTCTTTAAATCTCGAAGAAAAAGTTACTGGACCCATGTCTGCCCACCCAAGTCAAGTACATATTCGGGATGTAATCATACGAGATTTGTGTTGATCTGTCAAGGCTCCTTTCTCAGAATCCCACTCCAATAGATGTGGATCTCTTATCGGGGATCTCCAGGGCTCAACGTTTGTTTGTGTTCCAAAAGAATGAAGCCAAAGATGTCCCTGTTTTCGATGAACCAAACCCAAGCTACCTTCTTCCATTCCATCCATGAGTTATGGTCTTATGATGAGCGATATGATCATGCTCAATGACACTTCTAGTCATCAAATTATACCCAAGGGCCATCGAGAAATACTTGAGAAAGAATTCTGATGACCAGCTTCCCTGAGCTAGGCATCTGAGGCACTCAAGACAACCGTCAGAGATATGTTGGAGCAGGAATAAGGTCCTAAAGACACTCGACAGCCCAAGATATCTCTTAAGTGTACAGTATATTAGATCGATGATGAATGAAGGATCATACTTTATTTTTGAAGTCTGCCACATGATTAAGCAAATAATTAATGGGTAACCTTGGATTTTTGTTCGGAAATGGGACTTTGGCCGCAAAAAAGACTTGCGCCAAGATTAAAGGGTTATTAAGCGCATGCCTTAGAGTACAATTTGATTCATGTTGTTGGTAAGCAATTGAAGCGAATGTTTTACTTCATGAAAGACGTATTAACATATTCATGTCGCCTCTCGATCAATCTTAAATTCCCATGCATAGTTTGGACTCAGAACGACTTGAAGTTGGTTCAAGCATTCAATGGTAATTCGCCTTTTGATAGAATGAAAGCCATTAATTGAAGCTTGACTCACATCCAATTAATCAAGATTCCATATGGTCTGAAAAGCCACACAACTAATTGAATTCAACTCAATTAATTGTTGGCCACGGTTAAACGTCCAAAACTATCCAACCTTGCAAATCCATTACAATGACAAACGAACAAGATTTGGATTCAGCTACAGCGTCAGAATAAATCGTGTTGGTCAGCTTAAACACACCTTTACCGTTCGTCCAGTCCTCAATTGACAGCCTTTGTTTTTTATGATTGCTTCTGATGCATCATGCCATTGGATTCGCGCAAACACAAATCAAATATCATCGCTCCAAGATCAAACGATCTGAGACAATCTCTGATCAAAGATCCGTCTTACGAAGTCTGGCCAACAAAAAGATGGGACCGGGTTGAGCGTCTGATCTTGGGAACACGAGGATACGAAAGAATTGAAGTGGTAAGAGGATCAAAAATAGACAAGGTCCCTTGAGAGAAGTGAACAGAGGACGAGAAGGAAAGAGAGGGCCAAAAGGCTGCAAAAAACTGCAACGCCACATCTTGACTCAGGACCCATTAATGAAATGGCTTCAATCCTGACTCGCCGATCGAAATGACCAAGTTGATGGATGGATGGATAGATAGATAGAACGTAGAAAAAAACAGGACCAGGAAAAAAAGACATGAGCTGGGAAGTTTCCTACCTGAGGAGATATTCCAATTTGATTTGAGCGGGTGCATTTTCGGCTGGGAACAATTGGCGATGATTCTGGATCAGAACTAGGCCGAAATCGATGAACTCATTGAATGATTTGGCCAAGGATTGCTCCTAAAATAAATCAAATTTTGATCCGTTCTCAACATTATTTCAATTATAACTCAATTGGCATGAGAAAGTATATTCGGAAAGACTACAATTTTCCTTAGAACGATACTGCAAAAAAAAGATAATCAAACACGATCTTTTTTGAGAAAACTCTCGAGAAATGTGAGGACTTAAATCCAATGTTGCCTTTTCGTATTTGGGCCAACCATAACGTTAATGTGTGGAAGAATTCCCTCAAAGAGAATGATGTCGAAGGTCTTCAGATGCAAGCAAAATGGGTTAAGGGTTCCATTTCCGGTTGGACGATGAAAGGCCGTCATTTAACGGCCTTAGACATGGTCCGGACCATACGATAAGTGCATTGTCGTTAGGCAATGTGGTGCTGATGTGAAAAAATGTGCCACTCCATAATTACCCAAGCCAGATGATAATCATAATGGTCTTTGTTCCAAGCCAAACTGAAGTAGACCCAAGTTTTATCGCAATGAAGAGTCATCAATTTATATAGTTCGATTACACCACCCTTACTTCGAATCGCATACCATTGGATGGACAAAATCTTTGAGTAGGAGTGGTCCAAATCAAGAATATGTCATAATAGTTCAAGAAGAACAGGCTGTACTGAATGGAAAAGAGGCTTCCAAATTTGGTGCTTTTTTCCCTTTTTTTGTTCCAAAAGAAGAACAATTTTCAATTATCTCCCTTGGAAAAAACTCTCAACAGTTCCGGCGGGAAAGGAACCGTTGGTTGTGAGAGGAACATGGAACCAGGTAGAAATGCCTTTTTGGCACGCTTTCATATCAGTCCCAGCTCTGGGTGGAACCATAAATTAATGGGCCCTCAAGGCTTCCGTTACTGCAATCCTTTTTCCCTTGATCATTGCTGTTAAGAAGAAAAATAGCTCTTGCACCAAAGCATTCAAGTTCATTGAAACTGGATATCTATCCCGGATTTCCTTTGGATTAAAAAGGGGTACTTCAAACAGGCGATGTAAATAGCATTCTACATATCAGACAGTTACAAAAAGAATGGCGATTTAAAGTACAACTCATTTTCCCGGTCGCAGACATTTCAAGGAATGGGATGTGGCCTAAAACTGGTTTTCTGTATAGTTGACCCTTAAAAGAAAGAGTGTGGATCATCCCTGCCAACATTGAGTTAGTAGATTATTTGTCGCATCTCATCAGCGGCCTTTCAATCTCCTTGGAAGTCCTCCTTCCCGTTTTTATTTGAAGTAGGCGGAGTGGCCTATTGAATTACCTCCTACTCGGTCCAAACTGACGAGTCTGGAGAGCCAACAACTTTTACTCGCTTTTCTCGAATTCCCGACCTGTTCCAGAGCACTTATCATACCTTTCACTGCTTCATACATTGACGGTTTATCCATTACGGTACGTACGTATCATGAATGTATAATGAGTAAATCACTTTATCTTTACCTCACTCTCCGTCAGAAGATCCTTGTCCCACCGCTTGTCCAAGGTCCTCAAGGTCTCATAAAGAATTTTGTAATTGATTTGAGCCTTCTTGGCCTGATTGAACAAGGAGCGCCAACGAAGGCCAGCCACCTGAAGCTCAGTCAGGTCGCCTTGGATCATGTGCTGGTGCAAGATGGTGCAGGCGGCTTCCGGCAGCTCTCCATCCCATTCCCAAGGGTACTGAAAGAAAATAAACTTGGGTTGGTGAGGAACTCCCAAAAGACCTTGAATTGGATCGGAAATTTTGGAGATTTTTCACAATTCGCAAGTTTTTGGCTTAAAAAAATGCTTAACAACGGTATAAAGAACTGTTCCTTAATGTGGGGGAGGGAATGGTGGTTTGCTAGAGAAGTACTATGACTAATATTATATTATATTATGATATGGTACTAAGCGTTAGCAAGAAAGATGTTGTTGCATGTGCCCCTTTCCCTGATGTGCCAAACACCTGACTTCAGATTGGGACGAGGTGTTCTTTTGCAAAAGGAGGAGATGTGCAATGTTCCATTTTTTTGTTGATGGGAGACCAGTTCCTAATACTTCCTTTTTAGCAAGAAATGGATATAGAAAAGTTTTTCCCGCCTCCAAACACACATCATTTCATATACTTGGATAAAACCTGGCTGACTGTTCAAAGTTTGAGAGTGATGATGAGTTAACGGTATTTGGATCCGCGCTTTTGATCAAGATGGGGCAAGATCCAAATCAAGTTATTTTTTCCTTCGGCCAGACAGTTGGATTTTTGAACACATCTTCAAGTCAATTGGCACATTTGTGCTGTGGTAAAAACAGTATACAGTTTAACGAAATTTGGTACAATTGAGCTTGTGAAGAGACTGTCTTTAACATGAAATCATGTCTAGGAACTAGTGGAACGTAGCTCCAATTAAATAAGGAAACGATCTTTGAATTGTTCAAAAAAAAAAGATTTTCAAATTTCACCGAATCTGCTTCTGCTTGATGGCCTCCAATGAATTGGAGAACATTCCAAGATATTTGAGTTTACTCCATTCGTCGAATGGAGGGCCTAATTTTCTCAAATGCCGATATAAAATGATTTCTTCAATATGTTCTTTCCTTTTTTTCATATTTCCTAACAATCACTTGGTGGCCTACTCTATGAAAATGTACTATATTAGCGACTACGATTATGGTTCAGGTAAAACAATCGGTTAATCCATACCATTTAGCCAAACACTCTATCATGAAATGATTTCGATGAAAACAATTGTACAAGCAAAACATTCAAGTTGAAATAGGTAATCTGAATAATTAAAATGATCGCGTCATGAAACTAAATTTTGAAGAAATAATGAGTGTAATCTACATGATCTGTGGGAATATGGGTCTCCAATCAACCTTCATTATTGTGATGACACTTCCAAACTGAATTTGGACTACGCATAAAGAATCTAAATAAAATGTGCCTCGGATCAACATGAGAACAAACACGTTAATCCAAAATCAATAACAAGCAATTGAGTTCACGTTTGTTTGGCACAACAAACCAACTTCAAGCCCTGCAATTCATTTTAGTTGCATCTTCCAGCCATTAATTTGAGAATGTGCCTTACCCCAAAAAAATAAATAGATCGTAGTGCTTAGATACTAGATTCAGGTACTAGAATTCTCTTTGTAACATGGAAAGAAACCGAAGGTGCGCTGCAAATAAACTTGGACACTAAAGAAGAGAATTAATCCAACTGCAGTCTATTCGTTCAGTGTGCTTTGAGAGGTTAAAAATCAATGCTCAAAGACATGCATGTGAAGGCATAGTATAAAAACAAGTCTCACGTTGGTTTTTCTTGTTGATCTGACACGTAGCTCGGACATACTTCTTACCTAAGATTTGACAAACTCACGTGTCACGTATTAAGACCGCGACCTCGGTACATTTCTGGGAAAGGACTTCGAAAAAGGTGTCTTTTCTGTTGCGTTATTCGTAGTTATGTAAACTAAAGCTTTTACGGAGAGAACTAACACCTTGAAAATGGTTCCTCATTAGAAGTCGAGGAAACATTTGATTCTCTTGGGCAAAGTGTAGTTTTTTATTATCTAAAAATGATTACTATCATTGTCTATTTACCCCCAAAGGTGCCAAATATTACTCTATAATTTACATATGTAAACATAAAAATCCTATGATTATCCATTCCTACTTAAATAGATGCAGCTATGTGTTCAAGAATGTCCAGCGTTGCGATGGTGCGGAAAACAGCAGAAAAATATAAACATGTATAAAAAGATGGTGAATATTCATTCAAAAGTGCTTGGACTCTTTTATACTGCATTATTATAAAAACGAAATTTCTTGGCTTAATGGCTGATGAAATGCATGAAATACGTGCTCTTTACTTGTGCAACATTTGACTGCTAAGTTGCTCATTTACTTTTCCGGAAAAAAAATGCCTGATAACCTCGACTTAAAAAGGAGATTTTTCGCAATGTCTTTTTTATGCGTGGGATGGATGAAATAACGAGAAATATCGTTTGGAGTCACCTAATGGGTCACATCTTGCTTATATTTCCTCTAAAATATTACAAAAAGAGGAAAAAAATAAGTTTCCCGTTCAAAAAATATGCTATCGACCTCTTTTCGTCATATGCAATCCTCGCAAGTACTTTTTGACTATGAACACGATTTTGATGCTCCATTTTCGAAAAAGACTTCACAAATTGACATCAGATAAAAGAATGGCATGGAAATATAAGGAAATAAGAATGGATACAGTCGGTTAAAAACAACCAGAGGTGAGGTTTTTTTAGAGGTTGTACCTCACAACTAAACGCTTGGACGTTATCCAGTATCGAATTACACACATACGCGTACATGGCCATGAGGGGATGCAGATTCTGGGTAAAGTCCAAACCTTAACTCCGAGGAAAAAGCTGTTAAAAAAACGGGCCTCAGCTGAACCGGCGATATATCATAGAATGCATTTAGTGTTATAACAGCTTTCGACAATGGAAGGTGTCATACTTGATAATATCCTTAGGTTGTTACATTGCATCGAAGCAAGATCACCATAATTTGCCACCCTACGATCATTCGAAGTAATTGATATAATGTTTTTCCCCGTGGGTTAGGGTCAAAGCTCTTATCTCAGATTCAATCACGCTCGTTACTCAATCCAAAAACCAAATGGGTCGCGAGAGCTTCGGCCGTTTTCCCATGTCATTCATTAATGACTTATCACTCTCGTCTTAAGTTGTTTTCGTAAGTAATCTCATTGGCTTGATGGGCCTCTATACCTAAAGCTGTAGCCCAAATGTGTACTTATTATACGTACAACTACCGGTAACTGCGTACGTTGAAAAGCCACTAAAGAAATCTTAATGAACGTAACGAGGATTCGATGTAATTCCCTCGACGAAAGCCATATCGTACGTACCCCCTGGCTCATCCAGAGTGATTAGACCTTACCTTAAGGTGATGAACTTGGTGGTCCAAAAACACGCTGTAGATTTGCTCATGCTGCCTGATCTCGTTCCACAAATCCTCTTCCTCGGAAAGGCCCCGATTCTCCCTCGTTGATAGCCACAGTTTTAATCGCAAATAACCTTGAATGTTGGATTTGGTGGAGCGACCTTAAACGGTGAAGAAACATTCCGGTATGAATTATTCAGCATACATAGAACACGTGGTTCTCAATCTTCGGCGAACATGAACAACAGCTTGAGAGGAAATGAAACAGAGTGAACTCGCTGTTGGTGAGTGGATGAGGTGTACGTCTTGGTTGATGTCAAATGCATTATATAACAACATATCGCCCTAGGGAGAGCAAGCGAGGAATTCGCCTGTCATTCAATAACTCTGAACGAATGACTGCACAATGTTTGTCCGGCCTTTGCCAGTCTACATACATAAACAATAGCACTCAATTCTTATTCGATGAGAAGTCCACTGAAGCCTATCATACATTGAACATATTTATCTCTGCTCTTGGAACATGACATCAAGCGGTTCCAAAATAAGAATGTGTCCATTTTTCTTGTAACGTGAAGGTCAATGAATCACAGGATCACTCCTTCCCAGCCCAGCTTAACCATTTTTCAAATCTTTTTCCGAGAGGCTCTGACCTCGACCAAAATATAGCCTCAGACAGCATGACGAAAAGGCTTAATGAGCCTACGTCGTCTACGTAAGCGTACATATCAGATTCATGAATGACCACATGGGTGTGCCATACCTTCCAGTTTGTACCATTGCTCAACTCCCGCTGAAGGAATGTCTCTGACCGGGAAATTGACACTTCCCAAGAAGTCATCCTCACCGCCGGATCTGGCGGATTGGGCGACTTGCTTGAAATAGCGACCCAGACCTCGCATGCCTTTCACCTCATTGAGACGACCCACGGCATCGAGAACAGACGTCTCGTCGTCATGATCCCTGGAACGAAGGATAAATTACCATTGATTACTTGTCAGTCAATGGGGAAAGGCATTTTCCTTCAGCTCCACATGGACTAGACTGCTTGTACCTATGTATACACCAAGGAAATCCACGTGTTGGTTGGAAATGTCAAGGCTGTTTTCAGCACTCTCTGTGGAGGCTGAAGCAGGCTTTCTCATCAGTTCCAATAAGAGTATGAAACAAATGGCTAAAAACCCGTTTATTGACGTGAACTATGTATGATGTTGAGTGAAAAAAGTCTCTTTCTCGAAATAAGCTTTTCAATAATTCATTGCGCAGATCTCAAATCTCAAAGTGGACCAAGTACGTACCAAATGTCAAGATGAAAAACATCCGAGGCAACGTCGTCTATGTCGCTGAAATCATGGATTGACATGGTTACTAGGCTCTCACAAATTAACGCCTCACCATAGATGCACTTACAATCGGAACCTCTCATTCCAATGTGGGGACAGCGTGTTGCTTTTAACCGTCGTGGCCTTGATAAACTTGGCGGGGAGAAGGCCGCCTGGGCTATTAGTGACCAAATTGGCACCCAGGGTGTTGCTACTGGGATTGGTTGTAGCATCGCCTCCATTAGTTCCAGTATTGGACTCGGATTTCTTCTTTTTGGACGACTCACGACGCCTAAAGCTCAAGCGGAAACTGATGGAAGCGAGAAAACAATGCATATTTTTGTGTGAGACAAAGAAGAGGTTAGTTAAGGTTTCTCAGACGGAAATCCCTTCGAGGCATTCTGCGATCTCTAACCCTGGGGAGGTAAAATATTTTTAGCTTGATTTTGGTAATGTGATCTGAAGAGATGATTTACCATCCTGAAAATTGACCTTTAGAAGATATTGTTATTGGAAATCTTTTTGGAGAAAGCACCTTAACAATAATAAATTCAACCGTTATTTTTCAGCCCACAATTTGTCTCAAATGTTTTTATTCGTACCGTATTTGTACGTACTAATGACTCTGTTGTGGAATATGTACAAAGCTATGGCATGATTGCCCCGTAATTAAGGCAGCAAGGCTCTTTAGATTTTGACAAACATAAGCCTGTTCCGTCCCATGGAACTACAAATCACAGGTACGAAAAGCAAAGTCCTGACTAAGCAGGGCTTCAATGAACGCATCAATTCTTGAAGTGGTGTAAACTTACAATCAATAGTTTTTCAAGTAGTAATACGCCTTGATTGCGATCTACTATACTGTAAAGTAACATATCGTTCACAATTCCAGAAAAATGTCCAGTCGTACAAAAAAGCTTTTTTGGCACAATTTGTCTTCTAAAAAGGTTAACCGTTCTCTTGAAACGCTAATTGACGCTAAGCATCATTCATGAGCCGATGGTGCCTTAAAGCACATTGATTGAGTAGTACTTCTTTGACTTTGCAACCCAAAAAGACAAGGGACTGACAGTTCATGTGTCAAAAAGAGCTGCAAAATTTACTCAAACTCAATGGGTCGTCTTTTGTCGAGAGATCAAAATCAAGAAATGACATTGATTTTTATAAAGGTCATAAAAGTAGCTTTGGGACAATCAACTGTTAGAATGTGGTCAAGCTCCCTTGGTTGCGAGGTCTCGATGGAGACCGTCAATCGATTAGAAAAAAGGGAACGAAAACGAGTTTGAAAACAAGTCAGGTTCTGATTATTTGAAGAAGACAAACCTTCAATGAAATGCAATAAAGGTGTCTAAAACTCTCCTCAAACAACATGATCTATTCTTTGAGAAGCAATCTCACCAACAAATGCGTCTAAATGATGTCTCTGGTTTGCATACGTACGATTCAATGTTATCAAAAACCCAAGAGGAAAAAGGATCACTAGAAATTGCCAATGGGTTTTCACATGAGTTTGGTGTCCGTATTTGGCGATACAATTTTCGTGGTGTGCCATGGCCCAGCTTTCCCCAAGGGATCTGACACTCCACTTGTCCTCAATGGCCCCCAGCTATTTCAATTTGAAGCACAAGGAAAACGATAAATCAACTTTGACCATATTGACGGCTCCAAACAAAAATGCTCGGCCCTAAAATTCGAGGGGGTATTCCTTTTTCCAAGAAACATGTATGCTCATGACAATCAAGAATCAATTTGGTTCTTCGAACTCAATCAAGCGCTCAAGATCGATCAAGCTCTTCATTTCCAATAATATAAGATGGAAAACACGTGGTCCATTTTGATTAAGAGCCATGGAACCTTGTTAATCAGAAGTCCAAACAAGTAGGATATTCATCGGATGTAGTGTTTAAGAATGGTTGGATATGGATCCACCTGAACGATTTCCAACGACTATCACGCACAAGTCCCATCAAGACTCCCCCTCAAATCGATTGGAACCGATTGGAACATATTACGTATGGACTAGAACATTCATCAAGGCCAACTGGCAAGTAGGGCTATGAAACCAGTTGATTTAATGACACCCTGTCACATCTTTTATTTTCGAATTGCAAGCAAAAGGGGAATTTCCAGTTGAGCTCGTTCCAAACCTTCGTGATCCATTTGGGGCACAAAAGCCTTTGTTTATACAATGATTCTCTCGAAAGTGCCTCCGTCTCAACGGCATTAATATTAGATGAACATGGCACAATATTTGGTTCGTAGCACAAAATTTCGAGATCAGTTCAATCTGTAAGCCAACCTCTCCTGGTTTTAACCCAAACTAGAAGGATCAAGGTTAAACGTTCAAAAACACACAATATACCGTTTAGAAAGTTGGAACAGCGCTAAAGTTTGTTAAGATGATCATTGTTTCAACTGGATTCTTTTCGGTGGAAACTCGGTGGCTTCAGTCAAAGTTCCACATTGATGGGATATGGATCGTTTTTCGGGGAAAAAAGAGGACCTGTACTCTGTCGACTTTCCTGGATATCCAAAACGAACAAGAAAATGGGGATCGAGCAAGAGATTAGGCTTTGGTCCTGAATAACTCCTCCGGCAAGAAAGGCGAGGGATTGAGTGCTGACTCAGATTTTCCACACTAAATATGTACAAACGGTGTCATACACGCACTCCTCAGGCTAATGGAACAAGCCCAACACAAGCCCTAATATCATGGTCTTTGGGTTGTTTCGCATGTTGACAGAAGTCTTTAAAGGTAAGGAATGTTTAAGGTTTGTCCTAGTCGTACGTCTGTAGTACATGTCAATGGATTATTCAGGAGATTTCCCTCAGGCTATGATTGTTCGATTCCTAGTCAAGAGAAACCTAGCTTTGTTCATACGTGAGTGAACATTCCAGTACAATAGTTCTTGGATGAGCCCTTGTCAGAAAAGTTCCACCATGCCGCCGTTATCTGCTTTATAGAAAAGTGCCTAAGTGGCTTTTCAGCTATTCTTCATGCTTTCAGTCATAATTGTATGAATGAATTGGGCGGCTCCTTGTTGTCACGATCAACAAAGCTGACTTAAATGAACTCATGACTTAATTTCCTTGGATTCTAAGACCTCCCTCGAGTGGCAGTTCCAGAACAAATCTTTTTATGATTGCTCTAAATCTAAATCCCAACTGTCACAGTACCAACATGGCTCTCAGGTTGTAGCACATTTACATGTGTGTATATTCTGACCCTTTGACTCCAAACATAATGACCTCAAAGAGACCGTAATTTGACACTCATGTGTGAGGGGAGTGTGCTTAGAAATAACCTTACCTTCGTCTAGGCTTGTCCAATCTGCTGTGAAAGGCTTCTGGCAAGGCTGAGACTTCATCCTTGTTCTCTCCATTCACCTCGACATTCACCGGATCTCGACCACCCGGGGAATTGGAGCCGCTGTTATTGGCTGGCGATCTGCGGCCATTGGAGCCCAAAAGCGGGCTCGATAGCCCATCAGGCTGATAGTCCGCACTACTGTAAGAGCGAAAACACGTCCAAGGCTCAAAAACAGGCCTTTGAATTCATCAGCTTTTCAGGACTTATCCAATAAGGAAAACATGATTTGCATATACTCATATACTGCGTAGGTAACAAACCCAATGTGAGTAGAGCCATTTCCGAATAGCTCTCATGTCATGAGCAGAGAGTCTCCGATTAGTTCATCTGCATTCGCTTTCTGCACAAAGGCTTTATCGCCATGACCATGATTGTCTCTTTCTCACCACAGCCTTTCGTGGTGTAGTGGCGAGGGCTGTTTCATGGACAACGTGGACAACGTGGAAACTTCTCATTTGCGGGGACTTTGTGCCGCAATGTGAACACTACTACTACTACGATCATGACTGCGCAATAAGCTATCCGATCGATCGGGGGTAAGAAAGGCCGAAAATATTTTCGACGCCATTTTCGACCTCCATGGGTCTCATCTTTACCACCATAAATGGGCTTCGGCTAGATGGCTACCTAAACGGGCCATCAGGACAAGAAACGCCAAAAACCATTATCATTTAGGTAAGAAGCAAAGGGGATAGGATACGATTTTCCCCTACTTCGTATATCCAATGTTTTCCGGTTAATCATGAACGTGGTCACCAATATGATGGCAAGAAATAAAGTACCAACACTGATCTATGGCCTTCACGGTTTGCAGCCTTCACAGAGCTGTATCCATTGCATATGAGGGAATAATTATGGACAGACAATGAGATTGGACAGTGGTCCATTGAGTATGGACGTTTCATTTACCATGTTTGCTCACTTGGTTTGAACACATTCCCCGAAATAATACGCGTCTGCTTGTGCTCGGATAATGGGAAATGATATGGAAAAGCACCAAGAAGAACTGGCTTACTTACCTTCGTCGCACTTCATGTCGGCTCATTTTGGGCGAATATTGCGGTGAACTAGAAGTTCTGGCTGCTGTTAAATGCTTTACACCTGGACGTATTCCCAGCATGCAATACGGATCGCTAAATCCATCCGAGTCCTTGGCCTCAAGGTCTTTGGCCTCAATCACCACCACATTCAGGACAATCAAAGGAGGCTGCAAACAAAGCCCAAAGAAACGCTCTACACATACTCATGGCATTGTCAGGTCATGGCTTGCACTTAAAGGGGGACCGGGGACCGGGGTGGGGGGGCTTTTCTCCCATGAGAGCGAGAGAGAGAGAGTGTGGCCAGTGACCAAACTTCCGATGAGAAAAGTTTCCCAAGGCTGGTATGGACACAGCCTTTGAATAATAGACTACCTACATACCGACAACTTCAAGGTTGGGTGGGGAGCAAAATGACATCTGTACAACTCAAAGGGACGAACAAAAGCCGATAAGGTCGAGTTCGGTGAGCTGGAGAAGAAGTCCACATATCGTCTAAGATAAGCAAACATTTCCTAAGTTCAGTTGTCCTTATTTTTGAGCTCTTTTATCATATCTTCGGGGAACCAGCCGAGTGGTGGTTGGTAGATAAAGGTTCAGAAACTCAGAGTCCCTTCTTCATGAGACGGTCTATGCAATATGCAAGAGCTCTAATCCTCTAATGCAGTTTCAAATGGAAATTGTCTTGAGTGAAGTAGCCCTCCAACTTGAAACATTTCATATGAACATGGTCCATTCTCATGGCTTTAATGGAATTTGCCCGGGAACATGTTGCCCTTTCAGATCTAGTGAATTCCGGCCATGGAAAGTTTTATTTGAATTTTTACTGAAATTCTTATCAGGATCACACATATTGGTTGGTTTCAACATGCATTCATATCCATCATATCCATCAATTTCACTATACTTTATATACTTTTGACGGGTCTTTCAGAAACTGTCTACATGGGGATAAACAACCCCAATGCACTAATTACGAATAAACACTTGGAACAAATAACCATGAAGTTCTTTGTAAACATGATACGTTGAATTAAGATTTCTCTTTTTTTCCAGACGTCTAAGTCGCTCAGACATTATCAAGTTCCAAAACAACTCTTGACATAAATCCAGATTCTCATCTGTCTCATTTCAAAACAAGGCGGAAAGGTCATGAGGAGCTTTCACAAAGAACACTAACCTTGTCACTCTTGGCCTCCTCCACCAGCTTCTGATGCTCCTCACGAGTGATACGGAACGCCTTTTGGGCAAAGCTCATGAGATTGTCTTTGATGGCATTGGCATTCTGAGGGCATTGGTTGAATCCACCGTAGTCACTCTTAAGTCTCATTGGTGACAAATCGCGGGTCCGAGAACTCCCGATCTTATGATTGATCGTGTAAAGCACCTCTCGATAGAGAGATCGTCGCTGAAATAGAGTGGAACGGAAAGACCATTGTGAAACAAGTCCTTGAAGGCCAGGTTTGATAGGATAAGGGTCGGATAAAATGAATATTCTTTTTTTTTCATTATATTAAATCAGTTCCTCTTATACCATTTTTCTTAAGTCATGATATGCGACTTAATAATGTATCTGAATAGGTTTGATCACGTCAGTTTTTCTTTCTCTCATTTAAAAATCAAATTCCACTACGACAATGGTTTCACAAGACATTCCAATCAATGTCCTGTGATCACGTATATACAAGTGGTAAATCACGGGATCATTTGTTCGACGACCTTGTTGGCCTGAAATCTTCCCATTGATTATCTAATCTCCTCTCTTGATTAAAGCCACAACAAAGCCACTACTGGTGAGTGTGTATGTGTGTAATGTAGGTGAAGACTAATGCACCACTAATCCGAGTCGTTAATCAACCAGAAATGCCTTGAAACTTGAGATGAGGCTCTTTCCTTCATCCCCTTCAGTGCACGTGAATACGTAGTAGCCTGCGTACGATGTGTGCCCCGAGCTCTGTAGATTTATGAGTGAGTCAGTCCTTGCATGTGTACAGAATAAGGTATGTATCTCTTTGTGATACAGTGGAAAGAGAGAGAGAGAGAGCTCTGGGAGGTAATCAGGTAAGAGAGGAAAACGAACCACGAGCAGTTCAAAGGCAGTCTACCTATGTTTTGAGGAACGTTTTCGGCTATCAAAACCTCCTCATTGATAAGCCAGCCAGCAGTTCTCCTTTGAGCTAGCAGCCTTGTTGCAGACGTCAGGAAGGAAACAGTGCGGTTGGAAATGGCTGACTTGAAGGCCAAGCCGACAATGATATCTCCCAAGGGGAGAGAAAGAGAGAGAACTTTTCACGAAGATTGCTTTTTCCTCAATTAGCATAACTTGATACGATGTGGATCACTAAAACACACGAGTAGACAAGATAACGCTTTTACCTTCAGAGAGCACTCTTACGAGTTATTGTAGGTACCCCAGAAACTTCGTACTTTCATTCAAACCTTCGACCTTCCAACCACGAGATAACCAAATGTTAGAATTCCAATTCCCAAAGCGGTCGAAATTGGAGAGAAAACTTTAGTGGGAGGATCCTTCAATGGGACTCCGAAGCTAATCCCAGGGTTTTTCGTCCTCAAGTGGACATGTTTGAGTGCATGCGTTTGTCAAGGAAAAATCGATGAGACTCCGTCAAAATTTACGTGTCCAGACTTCATTAGGCCAAATGGTGGGGATTGAAGTCGTGTTCCAAACAAAGCCGCCAATCGTTACTTCTGAGGCCGAGGTGGCCTTCCTTGGAACTAATTTGCTGGCTGATGATTGGAAAAAGGAACCTTTCATGTGCAACCAAGAATTTGGCCCTCCTTATTCCGACCGAAAGACTTCAAAAAAAGCGATCCTGGTGGATCACTCTCATTTGTGTGCGACTGAAGTGACGGAGCTCAGAGCAGGCCAAAGTGCGATTGAAAGAGCATGTGACATCACAGTTCTTCCTTCCTCGCTTGATTGATCAGTGATTGCAAGCCACTTAGTATTTCCAATCCAGGGATGGACGTCGCTCAATCGGACACATGACTGGTCAAGATTTCGAGTCCAAAGGAGGAAATCGAAAACCTGTTCAGGACAGGAACAATGTGAATGGGGTTGAAGCTCAAACCAATTTCCAAACTAGATGGGTCCAGCAATCTCAAGAATGTCGACAATGTCCCAATCTAAATGATGCTGGGTATACCAGTCTGTCTGACAAGGTAGTCAGATATTGAGAGGGTCCTAGACATTCCTCTACTCTCAGACCTTCTAAGGAGCTGGAACACGGAATGACTAATTCCGGTTTTAGTACGTAGGGTAAGATTTGTCATGAAATACACCTCGGGACCATTACGACAAAACATGCAAGGTCACTGGGGAAGGTCTTTTCCTTGCATTGCACACAGTCTGTATACACGGCGATCCATCACATATCACAACATGAGATCCCAACAAATGAATATTTAAGGCAAAGGGTGGCTATTCTTGACACCTGGATTACATTCCCGTCCAGCGGAGAGTGTCATACAATCTCCAACCTGAACACTCACCTCTTCATCGGTGATCATCTCCACGGCTGGGTCAATGCCAAGGGATTGCTCTGAAGGAGGTCCATCTTTGGCATGGGATGATCGGGCCATTCCTTTTATGCAATAAGCACGTTTCCGCTTTTGGTGATCCGAGAGCAATCCGGCGTAGAGCTCCAGAAATCCATTGTCGATATCGGACACACTGAAATTGACGGTAATAATTTGAAACATTCTGACGAGCATATGACCATGAAACGTCAAAGCCGAAAGCTTTGAAAGCTTCATAATTGACAGATGGCCACACTGAGAAGCCTTGATTTTCTGCAGATTACTGCTGGAAAAGTTGACCTTGTCAAAAAGTGGACTTTCAAAGCTCGTCAGAAGGTGTGCCCACCGAAAAGTAATAACTACCACTTTGAGAGAGCATCAACAAGAGATGCTACGTTTCCCACTAAAAGGTTGGCCTTTGTCAACCTTGATCTAGCTTCATTTTAACTTCTAAGTTGTTCGGAGAGCGTGCTAAAATAGTTTTACGCAACATTGAGTTGGTCTGGGTAAGTTCTTGTTAGGGACTTTCGGTCCAAAATCCACCTTGGAAAGAAAAGTTCTGCCTTGTGCCTGTGGTGGGTGACCCATAGGGAACTTTTATTTCCCCTCTCAAATTTGAAACCTGGATCATCCTACCTTGGGTACCAAAACATGGTCAAATTGGCCCAAAAGGCCAGGAAATGACATCAAAAGGTAGTTCTTACCCCTCAATTAGGGGACCAAAATTCGTCAAGTTATTTTTGGATGAGCGTAGCATTTCTCTGGTTTGGTCCAACTTGGTTGAAAATACTTTTGGATTGAATTCGGATGAGCAAATTCACAACTAATGTTTAGATATACAATTTATTGAAAATAAAGCAATAAATCCAATCTTGCTCCGTCCAACAATTGATTGCTAGCCATTATTGATAGCTCTTTTCGACAGCCACCCACCCCATTTATATAACTCCTCTTCATGTACTCCCTCCAAATACGTAATAAGGAAAAAACGGGCGGTTGATTGACGGGTCTCTTGATTTTGATCTCTAATTTAGTAGAAAGGCACATCAGTTGTCTAGGTTTCCCCAATCTTGGTTAGTCATGATGTGGAGAGACTGACGAGAACGAAAGGAAGTCTTCCTTCTGTACGGTGGATGGTTGTTTCCAAATGAGGTCTTATCAAAGCCAAGCCACTTTGGAAGAAGTGGACCCAGTCTTCCCTAGGCAAGCCAAGGTTGAATCCTGTTGACAATCCTTGTTCCGTATTTCAAAAATTTATGAAGCTTGAAATGAGATCGAATGGAACGTACAACATAGTTGGTCTTGGAACACGCACAGCCAACTAGGATCGTTCTTACAAACCGTGCCGCAATATATATAAAGCAGTACGATGAGAATTTTATGACGAGCTGTTATCAAACAGTTGGAGGAGTTTTTCTTACTATTATTGTAACAATTCATAGATCTGAAATCGAACAAATGGTAAACTTGCAATGCCGTTTGAATCAATCCAAATCTGATTTCTGCATAATTTTAAAGGATACGTTTCTTATGAAGGCCAAGACAGGAAAAGAGTTTTCATGCAAAAAGCCAAATATTCCGAAAACAAGACAAAGAACCGAGTGCAATATTGATTTAATATTTCTATCTATGTTTCCAACTTTGCCAGTATCTTTTTTTGTTTTTCCTTCAACCTTTCGAAGACCGATTCAAATCCTCCCGACAAAACAATCCAGAACAGGGGTACTGATAAGAATGCACTCTCGGCGGATGCTTGATTGGAACTAGGTATGTGCTAAACAAACATTTTTATCCGTCATGTTTCTCGAATGTCAACTCGCCATTCAAAAGGTTCTTAAGAACTCGAAGACATAATATGTCAGCCTTGAGGATAGCTTCATGGATTGACTAGACAGTTCATTTACTTCATAACAGAAGAGCCTTTCGTCGGTCCTTTTTTATTTCGTCTTTGCACCTGCTTCTAAGACGGTTCAAGACGGTCTAATTTGATCAGGTCGACTGCAAAACTCCCCAATTTTGCGGTAGCTAATAAGGCCTTCAGAAATTCGTTGCCCTTGAAAGAGCCTTAATTGCACATGATGACTTCAGGGCTAGGCCTGAAACCTCGAACACCTCTTGGCATATTAATTTCCAGACATGACGAAATGCAAATTTCTTAAATTTCTCGCTTCCATTCATCATTCGAAAGTGGCTGACATGTGCCGTAGCCTGAAGTGAGGCTTGAGGAACACTCCCGATTGGTTCCATTCTTTTCACCCAATCCACAGGTTCTCGGATTAAAGAAAAAGGATCCAAGTGGCCTTTATTTGAAGAACCCGCGGTCTCGAGGAAAAAAAAGGAAACTTGGGAGAAACTGTGGACAGGTTTTGGCAACTTTTCAAAGGGCATAATGTGTTTTGAAATGCCCTCTCCTCCTCCTCTCATCATGATCGTCGTCATCTTTCCGAGGCATTTTCTCCAGGGTGTCTCATTTATGCTTCACCAACTGGATGGCAAGAAAACTTTCGATTCGATGCAGTATACCTCAAAATAGAATTTGGTTATTCTGAAAGTAGAGCACGTCAAGCTCAGTCCCCTCAAAATGTTTCAGAACTTGAAGACCGCTTGATCTCGAGTTCTCCGGCTTTGAACTTAACCCGAGGACGTCCAAAAAAAACTGCACTTATTGCCGAGATTGGTCCATACTCAAAAGCTTCTCGAGCTGAGTTGAAAACTTTCAATTTGCGGGGCAGGAGGTTTGTCAACTACAGCCCAAAACTATCTCACAATCTCAAGTTGAGAGTGGCACAGGTTTCAAAGCCATATATTATCCCTTGTGGACCATTGAAACGAGGCCAATTGATCCAGTTTTCCTTCCACCTTACTAATTGTCCTTTTGAACTTTTATACAAAAAAATCTCGAATGTGAATGTCATAAACCATCTGACCTCAGGAACAATAGATCCTCCCAAAAAGACTTGCCCCGTGAGAGAATTCCGCAAAATATACCTTCTTCCTCAAGTGATGTTCTTTACTCTCTCACGAATCCCCATCTAAACTCTCGCTATCTAGAGAAATAAATTTGATAGCTGTTTATCTAAAAACGAAGCTCTCGTATTCAATCACTCGCCATAGTATGTACTAGAGTAACATTTGTACTCGTTTCTTTTGATTGTCAACGCTACATGTAGCGTTATACAGGTTTTATTTGAATGACCAACAGAAGGTGCACTTTCTATTCCTACTCTACTCAACATTCCGACAAGTCTAAGTCGAGACATTGTTATTGAAATATGCGCACATCTAAAATTGAATTTTCATCCGTTTCGCAGGTTAAAAACAGGTTTTATTACTAGAGAGTAATCAACTCGAAACTCTTTTTTTCTTGCTTATTCAACAATAACTTGTTCGCTTAAGGCCCAAGTGAGGGCAAATGTCGAAATAAAAATGGCCCAATTCTTCTGTCTTCTTCTGATCCTAGAGTTTGCTAAAAAAGTGTGTAATAGACTTGTTTATAGTCTCTGGTCCATTTTTCAAATCCACTAATAAGCAAGTGTGATCTCATTAATCAATAAAAACGCTCTCAAAATAGCGTAATTTGGGGCTTGGAAATAATATAATTATGGGCTTCACTTCTGACATTCCTGCACTAAAGGTTGTGAAGAATTGAGCTCTGCTGCATGTGAGAGATATACCATATCATGGCCAGGAACAGACCATTACTCAAAATAGCTCAGTCCAGATTCAAACAGAAGACTGTTGTTCCATGAGGCGTAAAATATCCCATTCTGGAACCATTTAATTAGTACGTGCTCTTTAAACTTCCACGTGCCCACATGACGGATGGATGAACCCGCAAAGGCCATGAGAAATGGACCCCAAAGAACCTCACTGCCATGTGAAATGCCACCGCCCTTAGGGATCCTTGACTTTCTGCCTTCTGCATTTCCCCACGGCGATGCATCTTACACACGCTCAAGAGCTCCTTGCTTTGGCCAAGAGGCCATTGTTAAAGACTGTTGGAGCCCCTCCGTTCAAGGTCAGGGGCTGGTTTGACTCATGTGATGTCTCTTACCCTGTCTCGATGGTCTGATGCTCATCCCATTTCTCAGGCACGTCGATGTAGGT
The DNA here is from genome assembly GCF_007210705.1 of Tigriopus californicus. Classification (NCBI taxonomy): domain Eukaryota; kingdom Metazoa; phylum Arthropoda; class Copepoda; order Harpacticoida; family Harpacticidae; genus Tigriopus; species Tigriopus californicus. Next base: position 5,536,276 of record NC_081440.1, on the reverse strand, counting down.
GGGGCACAATTTGGGTTGAATTTTGGGTCGCTGTTTTTCCACCAGTTTTTGAATGGATTTCTTCCGCTCTCTGGAGATGACGATTTCCGTTTCCTTTCTTCGCTTTCGATCTCGCCCATGGAAACTGGAACTTCGTCGAGAAATTGTGCCACAAATGGACCCAGCTCCATTCCCTGGGGACACGGAGGCGTTCAATAGAGCAGAATTGAGCACTTGATTGCTCGAAGGGGGATTGTAGCTGCCTCGTCGACTGCGAGCCGGACTGGGAATGGGGCTGACCCCACTCAGACAACTACCCTCCATTCCTGGCACGGTCAAGGCGGCACAGGTGGGCCCATAGCGGGAGTTCTTGCGGCTGATCACGGGCGACACTGACGTGGAAAGAGAGTTCCGAGCCGACAAAGGTAAATGAAGACGACTGGGTGAGGAGTAATCATCCTCCGGATCCGTTTCTCGGCTGGTGGTGGTCACCAACTTTCGGGCGGATTCTTGCAGGGTGGATCCCGCGTCATTGACAAATTGCGTGATGGACGAGAAAAAGCTCATTTCGAGTTTGATGGTGATCCTGGTGATCCTAGTGCGGGCAAAAGAGATTGGCTCATTAGTTCGTTTTAAAGGCTAATCCGTCCTCTGAGCAAACATGGTGCATCTATGGTTCTGGTTTGCTGTATTGTAGAGTGCAGCCAATGTGGAAGGTTCCCTCAGCAATTGAAGTCTAGATGCTGATGATTTGCTGTGGTGAAGAATGATATTGCTTTTTGCGAGCCCTTCAATAGCACTCTATAAATATTTTAAGGGCCTTTGAGCTCCTGTTTCATCCCTCTTTCAACGCTCTATTGGGCGAGGTCAAAGTATAACCAAATATGTTTCCTCTTTTGATGGAATTACCAGAAACTTGATCCTCGTTGGAAGGATAGCAGTGGCAATACTCTCTCGCATTACCATCTAATAATAATGCTGTTCGCACAAATAACCATTCTCGAATGTACAAATACTCGTATATACTCACCAGGAAAGATGGTCTGAAGATAAGCCAGAAATCGATCTGAGGCCCCTGGACCAATGCCGTTTCTACGTTGTTCAAATAGAATGCACTAATGTCAAATTACGACAAGTAACCGGCTTCAATCTGGCTCAATCACTTCTGATTAGCTTCCGAGCAAGTTCGAGCCTCCGTCCATCCGTCCGTCCATTACTTCTTGAACGCAAGGTGAAGGGAAATCACCTCTCTTGTAACAGTACCTCGGCCTACTGAAAGATACGAGTCTACCCTTAAGGGCCTTCCTTCCTTCCTTCCTTACTTATTTGGTCGCTTTCCGTCTTCTATTTTGCCGTCTTTCGGGTGGTCGTGTGAGATGAGTGTTCGTATACTAAACAAGGCAACGGGCCGGCCTTTGCTCCTTCTTCTCCTCCTTCTTCTTCAACAACGGTTCCAAACCTGTTCCTCGCGACGAGTTCGCTGAGAAGGCCCATTGAGTGAAGTGAAGGGGAGGGGAAGAGAGGACTGTATTTAGTCGTAATGCCATGATTCCTTCCTCTTTTTCTGCGTTTTCGTCCACCATCCTATGGGTGGGTGAGTATGCGAACCATACCCAGGGTCCGTCTTCGCTTTTCGGTCTGGAGTCAGTTCCCACCAAAGCTTTGGCCTTCTTTTGGCCCTCGCTCGCGGCGAATGCTGCATATACAGATAGGGAGTCAATGAGCCTTCCGTCTCCATTCGAGGATCGGAGAGCTCCACAGCAAAGCACTACGAATGTGGAGCACAAAGAAGGTAGCCCTATGTAGTACGTACCTGTTGCAAGTGAAAGGATAGAAATGTGGAGGAAAGCGAGAAAGGGAATAAAAGAGGGATTTAGTTCCAACCCCCAGCACAATGCCTGATGCTGGAAAGATGGAATTCGTTGCGTTGCAGATTAGCAATTGTCGGGTCTCTTGGAATTGGAAGCTGGAAACCAGCACTTATAAGCAGTAAGTGCCATTTCAAGATAGAGGAGTATGTTGGAAACTCCTTGGGCTGATCGGTCCAGTGGATGCATGTTGTTCCAAGGTATTTCCACATGGCTTGTTCCAGATGGAACCCAGGCCATGGGCCAGCCACTCATCTGTGCTTGGAGTCGTCGACAACAAGAACGCCATGAAACAATGTGTCTTCTTCAATACTCATCTATGATTAGATTAAGTTGGACGGCAAACAAGTGGTCAACATTGGGGGTTGAGCAAATTCCAAATTTGCGATCCTTTTTCGACGATGGGACTTCACCCTGACACAGAAACTCGTCCATTAATACGCAGTATTTTTCAGTTTAATAAGATGTGCTTGTTTCATGTTTCGAATATTTCTGGCTATATATATTTTCCATGTTTTTAAGTTTGTAAGAAGGTGCTCAGTTGTGGAAAGAGCCGATAGATTGAGAAACTATATTTGTACATTAAGATGGACAAAAGATTTAAAAAACATTAGAGTCGAATAATTTGCCAAGCAACTCTTCCTCCTTACCTCTAAACTAATGAAAATTAGCAGTCAAACAGATATACTTGGTCAAGGTCTACTTGGCAACAACAGGCTGAAAGTTCGATGTTAGAGGCAAATTATTTCGAGACGGACTCAACATCTTTTTTTGGCTTGATTTTTCACGGGCTTTTCTAACCGCTACAAGGAATGTAATCCCCAGTACTATCAAATTAAAAGGTTCGTCCATTCTCTTACCTTATAATCTTTGTATGAAATTTGGTCTAACAACTAATTCGAGTTGGTAGACTGAGCTAGTCCTTGAATTGTGGGTAGAACTATAATCCTAGTTGCAATTTTGTCCAAGCCTTATTTGAAATGCGCTACTTGATCTAACGGTCATCTAGCATAGTAGAATTACCGTTTCAGCTGTGAGTTACATATGACTAACTTATGTTCTACATTTGTCTTCCGTTGAATTTCTTCAATCTCACAGAATACTACCAACAAGAAAGGTCTACGTAAATGTTGAATAACTTCTGATGCCGTGTTTCCATCAGGTTTTTTTGTGCTAATATTTCACACGTTCAGCAACCAGGTACAATCAGCAAAATTGACCCCCATGGTTTCTACTTTAAGGCCCAACTCCTTTCCGTTATTTGATGCTTTTGCAAATATTTGCCGAATGGGTTGCATTCTACTTATCTATATTTGATATGTTTTGGCACAAAATATCCATTTCCTTTGCCAGAATTACTCAAGTACAGCCATAAGCTAGATCTTGGTAAAAGTAAGAGCAATGAGCAATGCCATTCCATTCCATTTGATGAACATGAATGGTTGATAAGCAAGTCCCTTAATTTGGCAAAAGGAACGGAAACTGCAATTCGTCCCTTTTCTTGAGGAACCGCTCTGTAGCGGTTATCATATCCATCATTATTTCGTCTTTACCACCTCCTACTGTCAAATCGAGTTTTCTCCGAAGGCGGGATTCAAACCCACGGCCTCTGGGGAACCATGTCGTGCCTTTGTCGAGTACATTAGACCACTCAGCTACCATGGTTCCTTAAATTGTCGAGTAATTGTGACCCTGATTGTTATTTTTGCTTACGTTTGTGGGAGAGGACTTGGTCACGCTAAACATTTCTAGATTAAGTGCTTCCATGCAGAGCTAATCATTAGATACTCATTTGGAGAAATATAACGTAAAATCTAAAGGTTGACGATAATCTACGTTTGTCATAAAATAGGATCTGCCTGTTAAATCTAATCATTTTCCATTCATAGTAAACTGAATTTAATACATAACAGAAAACAATCAACCAAGTCAGCTATAAAGATCTCGTATCTTGTTGTTAAAGCCGGGAAGAAGAATTATGTTTTGATTCCTTGATACGAACAAGGATTTACATCAATTTCATAAATCATGGAGAGCTTTCTTAATCTAGAGGCGAGTAGACTAGCATAAATTTGGTCAGTTGTCAGTTTTTGTTGATGCTTGTGGAAAGATGCTCTAATGGATATAAGTAGTTGTTAGTGTGTTGCCAGTCTGAACAAGGACGGCGTCATCACTGGATAGAGACGAGAGAGTGGGAGGGGGATAAATTAGTTTTATTTCAATGAATTGAATGCATTTCCTTCACACTCTTGTCGACTAAAAGTTTTAAAGCCAAACGGACGTTTGTGTCCAGAGAAATAGGCCCCCAAAAATTAGCGCAAGTTGAACACAGAATGAATGATTTAGCACTACTAAAACCAATAAGTTTACGATTAGGCCTTGGTGAAAGGTCCGCTGGCTCAATAAGGGAAAACGGGCAGATCCAGGACTACTGCAACTCATGCTGCCATAAGAACATGATGGATATCTGACCAACAGACGTGTGTGGGCCATTCTCTAATCCGGATTTGAATCCGCTTGGATTTTCCTTGTGGAGCGTCGTGAAAAAGGAAGCCAAGATAAGATGACTTTTCATCCAAATTGGAAGTACCTAAAGGTCTACATTGGCAAGGTGTGGAACTTCAAGACGGAAGATATGATTGTCCAAAATTTTTTCCGACCTCTGACCGAGTTTGTCATTCGAGCTAGAGGTGGCTGCATAAAATAAGATTCTTCGCCACTCGCCCCACCCATTTGTTCATTTTTTAGATGTTTTAAATACATAACTTGGAGAGGAAAATGTGATCAAATATTCAACCAATTGTAAAGCTGTCCATGTTTTAGACCTAACTTCCTTACATTTTTGTTACGATGGCTTGGACAAAGATCAGATTAAGCCATTTTTCTCTAACATTACATCTTTTTATATCCTAGGGACTGAAATATCATCAGCATTAACCGGTCCAGCTTTACAATTGGTCATGGTCTCGGTGGCAGGTTCGAGCTGATGCTCCATTAAAATTGTCTTACGCTTGGCATAAATACGTATATTCAACCAATTGTAAAGCTGTCCATGTTTTAGACCTAACTTCCTTACATTTTTGTTACGATGGCTTGGACAAAGATCAGATTAAGCCATTTTTCTCTAACATTACATCTTTTTATATCCTAGGGACTGAAATATCATCAGCATTAACCGGTCCAGCTTTGCCAATGGTCATGGTCTCGGTGGCAGGTTCGAGCTGATGCTCCATTAAAATTGTCTTACGCTTGGCATAAATACGTATATGATGCTAACACTTAGACCTCAATATAACCAGGTTAGTTGGTTGTCAATGGATGAGTGAGGATATTTGTGTTTTTTTCGCGATGGTACGTGACCATCCAGAATGCACTATCGGATACGTTTATTAATTACTACTTGATGTAACCAGATTAGATCTTGAACAATGTAAAAAAGCCCTTCTCTGGGTATTGTTCAGTCTGTCCCAAAGGCATGACCAAGTTAAGTACGGGATGACTTGAGGCTCATTTTAGGAATCAGTTTTAGGGATCAAAGTTATCTGTTTCTAGGGATTTACTTTTATTTCGAGCGGACAGCCCTTGAGAGTCGCCAGGGAACAAAGCTAACAAGTTCAGGATTTGACCATTAAAGTTCTCTCTTTCGTTCAAATTTTCTAGGCGGGTAGGAAGCGGAGATATTTTGAAGTCTGCTGCCTAGACGGTTTATATTGAGATTGTAAATTGGCTTTGAATTATTCATGATTTGGCTACGAAACATTTCGCTCGGTCTGAAATGCTATTTTCATAACATGATTGAAGTGAAGGCTAGGGAAAAGCAGAAGACATAACCTGTGACCCCGATCTCAAACTTGTTCGTTTATTTCAAGTCGTTAAAAAGCAGTGATCAAGCGTGTTCACAAACAGGACTCCGTTGGTTTTTTGCCGGATTCAAATTGTGTGGAGAAAATGGATAAGAAGACAGACAGCCGTAACTGGACGGAAGTAGTGAGTCCCTTTTTCTTTAGCATCATTTAGGTGTATACTCATACATTTACATGAAGCACACGCCATCACCTCAGAAGGTAATAAAATATCAATGTAAAAAAAGAGGGATTGGCATTTTGAAATCGATGTTGTTTACGTTGTAACTTTCTGTGGGATCATGGCACTTCGTTTTCCCATGATTTTGGCCCCTTCCGGGAAATCCGGGAAGCTCACCACACCATCCAAGTATTCGATTGAACCATCTTGCATGATGTTCAGGGGGTAGGGTAACAACATCCCAGGGCAGACCGATCCCTCGGGACCAATGTACATTTGCCAATTGTAATAGCAAAGTTCTTTGATCTTTTGTACACAATCCATGGTTCCCGGATAGCGAAGAACCGGGTCATTAACGCACAAATGCGAAACCATCAGAGCCATCCGGAACATGTGAACGTCGCCGAAAGGGCTATGCTCGGGGAAGGCCGGTTGCCAGCATCCCACGGCCATTTCCGTATCGCGACTGCCAGCCATGGATCGCTGATTGATGTTGGCGCTACCGATGATGATGTAAGCGTCGTCCACGATGAGCATCTTGCAATGAACGTAAATGGGCAGACGTAGAGATTTTCGGAGCTTGGCGGCCATGGTCTCGGTGGGAGGTTCGAGCTGATCCAAATGTGGACCTGGACCTTCTCTTTTGCCGGGACACATGAAAATCAACCAGTCAGTTGGGTGCGACGTGTTACCCGTTTGCTTGAGAGCCTCGCCCACCCGGCGGTACATCATCTCAATGGTCCGGGTTTGCCAATAGAGGATCTCCTGGATTGGCGCACTGGCTGGATCACCTTCGGGAAACATGGGGATAACGATGTAGGCACAGAATCGTTGGTTCTGATAGATCTTGTCCACCACTTTCTGGGCAATTTCGGAGGGGATCGTGTGATGGCAATTGACATCGTCGTTTTGCAACCAGGAGTAAGCAGAGCCCAAGAAATATTGGTTCTCAAAGTACAAGAAGTTTTCCGCGTTTCGGATCGATTGCACGTAAGCCTGGGCAATTGAGGCCTCGATCATTCTCCCTTTCTTGCCATTCAGGATTTTAATCTTTTCCTGATCAAAGACGGCTGAATCAGACGTAAGCGAGCGGAACAACTGCACGTTCCAAGCTTTATCCGGATTATCCACGGGAGCGGGAGCCATGGGATCGATGATGGAGCGATCCAGCATTTCCAAATCGCCGTACTTTTTGCCCTGTTTCTCCCACCTCTCGTAGAAATTCACGAACACGTCAAAGGCCACAGGACCCTCCACTTTACTGTGGATATCGTGCCACGGCTCTCTTGGGCCTTGTTCCGGGGGAACGCTTTTGGCATACGAGTTCCGGAAGTCTCCATAATGCTCGTTCAAGAGCGTGGTGAAGAGCGGGAATTCAGGCGTGTCATATCGACCTCCAGTCAAATCCAGTCCGCCCACAAAGGCCACCAATCTCCGCAACGAGCCATAGGGATTTGCCGCATCACAAATCACACTCTTTTGATGATGGGTGTACGCCCCAGAGCTGAATTCGTTCTGAAGTACATCGGTGAACTCGTTGATGGACAGCTCTCTGGGAGCTAAGGCACACTTGACTTTGGTGTTCTTGAAGCGGCGATAGGTTTCCATATCATGGGTGCCCATCACTCCTTTTTCACCCACGATATCACCCGACGTCTTCTCAGACCAGACCATAACATACACCTTGACTCCTTCCTCGGCCTTGGCAATAAGTATCTCACCGAGGGTGCGGTTGTCCTTGTTCAAGTCTTGACCGCGGAAGAGTTGGAGTTTGTCCCAAACGGACCAACCGGTGATGCAAATCAGATGTTGGGCCTCCATCATGGCATAATACATGTCAGTCCAGCATGATTGAGGGCGATACGGAGTTCCATCGGGGTAAGTAAGGTCCGCCAACTTTGGCAAGTCAGGCGGGCAATGGGCGTCTTGATACATCGTGACCTTGTTGTTTCTCTGCATTTTGAAATACGCAGGCACTTCGTACGTTCTTTCAATGGAAACTTTGGACACGAAAGTGACACTCAAGTTGAGTTGCCCATTATGAGATCCACTCTTCTTCTTGATCGGCATCCATCCCTCTCTGGTCTCGCCCGAGAGCAAGGCCGAAGTCGGGATCACCACCGATCCAATGAATTCAGTCACAGCGTGATCTTTATCCCTGATCTCGAACACGAGCTCCTCGGCAAAATGGCACACCTCCACTCGATAATCCTCATCCCACACCGGATTCAAATCGTTGTTGATCACGGACGATTTCACGATTTTCGCCTTCCCCAAACGGACATCCACAAAAGGATCGGTCACATCTTTCTTATCGACCAACTTTGAGACCCATCCTTCAAGATCGGGCAGATTGCGAGCTGCACGAATTTCAATGAGAAGATGTCCATGAACGAAGGTACGACCTTCGAAGCTACTCCCACTATGAAGCTTCTCAGACACTTTATTGGTCGCCCTTTTCAGAAAATTCATGGTCCTTGATTATCGTCCAATGAGCCACACGTCAAATCTGAAATGAGTGCGATATCGTGAAGCAAGCAGCCTTTCCCAAAATGACTGACTTGGGGATGAATCACACCCACAAGCCTCTACACGAGAGTGGCCCTTGGGTCTTGCGACGCAATGCAAATACCTAAGTTAGCCTTTAATCTCTCGTACTAGCTCAGGATTCGTCGATACCCGGGAATGAGGGGAGATAGCATGATTTATTCCTGCACTTGACTCAATTCTAGTATTGCATATCAGTGACATGCACTCAAACGACACGATAAACCGAGCTGGCCCAATGCAATGAGAAGGCACTTTCCCCCTCTTCCAACAAGGCAACCTCACATTTCCCAACCAGAAAAAACCCAGATCGAGTCATTCTACGATGAGTATAAACCAACATTGCCATCATCCACTTACTCCACTATACATCAAACACCGCACTCAAATGCAATATAGCCTTCAAACCTCTAATATTACGACAAAAATTCCCAAGAATGCTGGTGAGCAACTTTTCGAAGGAAGTCGTTGAATACGATGGGAGGGAACCCGAAGGATGAGCCAGCCAGCCAGCTACGTTTCATCCGTATGGCTCAAAACAGCCACGGCAGAAGAGTGAGAATTGATGAGATCGGCGGCCTTGAGTCCTCATGACTTGCAGTTTACCTGTACTTCAACCCACAGACCCTCAGAGAATCAGCACGGAACGGGGTTTACTTGAATGAGAATCCAAACACTTGACACTTGGTAATTCCTGGATATCCCCGGATTTCACGTGGCCTATTGGGGGGTTTCAAATTTGGATGGAAGACACATTGAGGTGTGACAAGGGGATCGACACCCCAGTGTTTGCTCACTGGGCAATTGGCACTCCTTGAATTCGATGTGAATGTCCAGGAAACGCGTCGGCTTCGTTCTTCGGGAGGTTCGTCGTATTTGCCGAGGCAATCACACTGAGACAGGCTCAACACGTCCGAGACTTAGTTAGTACGCACCATGTGGATGGAGGAAGTTCGTGCTTACTCCGGCATCCATCCTTCCATACATGCACCTAATGTAGATGTAGAGCATTACACACGTCTTCTACGGTACATGTGCTCGTTTTCTCGCGGGTCGGGCACTGGCTTGTCTTCCTCTTGTCCTCTTCTCTGCGCTGGCCCACGGCCTCGAGGACGGGGTACAGAATGGTTCTACGTCCAATTGACCTTAGCTTCAATGGGTTCCATAGAGTGGGGACACACTGTGCAAAAGGGAGGAGGCGAAACTTTTGGCTTCTCCACCCAATCAAGCAAGGTTGGAAGAGGGAGAACGACCTGCCTAGGGAACGGATGGCGGAAGAGGGCATGAGGAGCGTACGATGATGTGAAGATGGCGGGTACATGCAGACTCTTCTCTTGAATCATGGGGTCGGCCAACAATTCGAGGTTGGGCGACACTACAACTCTGGGCCTGGGGCGTGTATGGTTAGAGCTCAGAAATAGTTGACCCCGAAAGAGATATGTGCAGTTTATCCAAGTTAAAAATCTGATGTCGGTTGGCTTAGTCAACGAGAAATGAAAGGACGTTGCAACTGCATGCAACGATGGTAAACATCGCACTGATTGGATTGAATTTGCAGTATTTATGCGGATTTAATCTTCATTGGGGCTCAATGCACTGAAGGGGATAACTAGACCTGAAAAGTAAAATAAAAATCGGCCAAAATCTCCATTCTTAGCTAAAAGAGGCTAAAACCCCAAAAAAGGGGCTCATTTTACATAGCAATATCTTTTTTGAGTTAGTTTCACATGTTTTTGACTTTTTGACGCATTTTTCATAACTTATAAAACATTTCGGTCAAAAAGGAAACCCTTTTTAAGTCTTGTCTTAATAATAACAAATCAAATTACAAATGTCATGTTAGTAGACAAAAAAACCTTTCCCATGATTTCGAAAAAACATTCAAAAAAATGAGAATATTATAACTGACTAAAATGAATCCAAAGAGAGCTCTTTCAAGCTTCAAAGTATGCTTTACTTATCTTAATAGGTAAATATGTAACAGTTTACAAAACTGCAATGTCTGATGAATAGTTCCTTTCAAGGATAAATGACCTGGGACTGTAATTAAGTCCCCTAACAAAGATAAAGTTTTGAAGCTACAAAGTCTTTACTTCATGTTTGACAACCTTGTCAGGAAATCATCCCAAATATGTTTTTCCATCCTAGAAGGGTCCCAAATATCCCAGATGTCCACGACTAATTAGAAGTTTGTTTTTGACAACTTTTCTGTTTTCGCGGGGCAGCGAGATATCAGATGATCTAGGTTGAGGTCCTAGGTAAAATCAATTCTTGGCAATATGGAATTAAATTCCGGTTCATAACAATTGGAACGACGCCATTAAACATTCCACTTATAGATAAATAGTGATCTTTCAGGGTAGGCACGAAAAAGGGGGGGGAGGGGAGGGGGCACTCCCAACTTTGGACCCCTGCAACCGAGCTGCCGCAGGCTTGCACCGCTGCCTAGACACCCCTGGGTCCTTGCAACCAAAAGGTTAAGGGCCGTCCAAAATCCGGTGTCTACTAGGTCTAAAATAGCACTATACTATCCCTCTCCCCTTTTTGGGTGCCGGTCTGGTGATGCCTACATTGAAAGATCACTCCAGTTTAAAGTTGGCAAAGCTTTTCAAACATGGGGTTCGATATATCGCACATTTAAGTCCAGAGATAGTATCATGACAGCAGGTTTGCAAAAGGTCGAACAAGTTCAAAGATGTTTTACCAGGATCATAGAAGGTATGAGAGAGTTCTCGTATTGGGAGAGGCTAGAAAGGTTGGGATTGCACAGTATTCAAAGAATGTACGAAAGGTATCTGATACTGTACGTCTTCAAAAGCTTTCATGAGCTCTGTCCCAACCCAGGATTTAGGGTCAGTACTAGTGGCTGTAGACGCTTCATGTGCGTTTTGTGAGCACCTTCAAGCCCGCGTAAATCCAGGCTAGCTGGGACAATTAAGTCCAACTCTCTTCTTTCTCGGGTTAAAGTTGGGTCCAATGGGTAGAGCTGTCTGCTGGGTAGAGTTTTCCAACGGGTCGAGTTGTCCTCTGGTTCGAATTGTTCTGGGTCAAGTTGCCCTGGCTCGAGTTGTCCGTTGGGTCGAGTTGTCCGTTGGGTCGAGTTTTTCCCTAGGTCGAGTTGTCCTGTGTCGAGTTGTCTTGTGTCGAGTTGTACGCTGGGTCGAGTTGTCTTGGAACAGCTTTTTAGAGCTACTACGTTAGCTTTCGGACTTCCCTACATAAACCCTTGAGTGTTAAATACAAAATCAGTATGATGTTAACCACCTATAGGGCTTGCCAAGTGAATATGTTCATGAGGAACTGACGTGATTCCATGGAGTAAAATAAAAGACAACATGTCCAGCCAAACCGCATTGCACATGCATTAAATTTTGACATTTAATCCATTTTACATACTTTTCTAAGCAAATAGCTTTGTGGTATTGAGCCAACTTGATGTTGCGTACAACGTTTAACCCCAAGCATGTTCATTTTGTTGGGTTTTGTAACACAGCTCACTCAATATTACTCTTTTGAAAATTCAATGGACGGATAGTGTGAGTTGACTGTGATGTTTGCCTTAGTTCTCCCTGCCCAAAATCAGGGTGCCGGACCACATTTTTCCTTGAATTTCTTTCACTTAACATGCCTTATTACACCTAAGGCTACCTTGTTGTCCTCATTGAACCACATCGTGGCAACGGTGTTTGCATGGTAAGAGGAGCTAAGTATATTCAGTGCGGATATCGCGTCATTACCTAAAACCCCTCAAAATTCTAGTAGAAGAACCAAGGTGTAGATCTTTCGTGGTATGAGAACAAACGTTTAGGCAAGCTCTGGCAGGTTCGTTTGTTTGCTGTTACTGGTCCCAGTGTCAGTGAGGCAAATTTGGGGCTTCAAACACGTTTTTGAGAAGCTGACCCTTCTTTCACATTGCTATATGAGAAAAGGTCGGTATCCTTAATTAAAACAGTTTGAAACGCCATTTTTGCATCATTTACAAAAACTGGTTGTAATACCGTTACGCTCTCTTTATTCCAACAAGAACACCTTAACAAAGGTTGAAAATGTTCACACCCCGGCATTGTTTAAATTATACCGATTTCTCCCCAATCCTCCGATTCTTCCCCTTTTCAAATCAGCTTGTAGTTACTCACTCACCAGCCTTCCTGAAAAAGGTGTTTTCCATCTTACATGTCCATACTACCCCACCAAGTCGGGGATGACAAACGCTCATTAGCAACTAATGTTCGAGGACAGTACAACAAAATGTATAGTGACGTTCTGAAAAGGATCCAAGCCCTGAAGAACTCAGGAGTGAAGGGTCCGGATGGTATTCCGAGCGTGGTTCTGAAAAGACTTGCAAAAAGTGTTGCTATCCTCCTCGCTACTCGCTATTATTCAACCAATCCTTGCATCAGGGTGTGGTTCGCCAGATGTGGAAGAGAGCTGATGTTTGTCCACTACAAGAGGGTGGAGACAAAAAAATGGCAGAAATTATCGCCCAATCTCGCTGACCAGTATTCCATGCAAAATTTTCGAAGGCATTATAAAGGACCGCATAATGCTACATGTTGAAGAAAATGCAATCATTTCGGATGATCAACACGATTTCAGAAAGGGAAAGTCGTGCTCGACCAATCTAATTCAATTCAAAGAGTTCCTAAGTGGTGCATTAGAGGATGGAGAGTCAGTCAACGCTATATACTTGGACCTTGCAAAGGCATTTCACAAGGTGGACCATGCCGTATTGATAAGAAAACTCGAGCTTGTAAACATTCCGGCCTCCGTCATTTCATGGATTCGACAGTGGTTGTGGCATCGACAACAAAGAGTCGTTCTAAATGGAGAATTTTCATCTTGGAGAGATGTAACTTCGGGTGTTCCTCAAGGAAGTGTTTTGGGGGCAGTTCTCTTTTGGGGGCGAGATCTCTCGTCAAAAATTTTAATGTTCGCCGATGATACAAAGCTCTTTCGGAGGGTGAACTCGTTTGAGGATCACTCTTGTGGTCATTTTATATATCATATCAATATATATAAATGAAACAATCATTCAGTCTTAAGGGTTTTCTTCACAATGGAAGTAATAAAGCAACAACATTGATTTCAAGCTATGGACATTCACCATAAAAACGTAAAAGCACAAACAATAATACGGACGCACAATTTTCAAAAAGCATGAACGTTAAAATGTAATAGTGGTTCTCGCTTTTTGTTTTTCTTATGATTATTTCTCTACTCTTCTTAGGGACCCTGAACACCAAATGCATTCAGTCTCTTAAAGCACTGAGACGAACTTGAGCTCGAGATCGGGTAAACTCGAGTCTTTTGTGCGAATTTGATTAATTGACCGAACTTTTTTTTAAAACCATATCATATTGTCATCTTGATTTTTCCCAAAACCGTCTAATTGCGTCATGAATTAACTATGAAAAGAACAACCTTGGAATTTGTTAGCTAGGTATAGTCCGCGAGTCTGTTTTTTTTCCTACAATCGTCCCAGCATTATTACTCTCCGAATCTAGGGCAGTAGTAACGAAATAATAGTAATTCTTTCTTTCTCCGAAAAAGAAACTGTAATCCCATAACATTTTCGAAAAGCCCAATACTAACTCGTTCTTTTTTTGCCCTTTCAAGTGGAAATTATTTTTTCGTTTCTCTCTTGACCACAGGGGAAACTTGAAGGTTTTAGACAATCTTGAAAATAATTGCCATTTTTTGCTATTTTCATCCCATGTATCATCCTCAACAGGGAAGATAACGGCTGAAAATCGAGCTTGCTCTTTATCACCTTGAAGGTGTTTGGGTTTCAAATCTTGTGATATTTGCACTTATTCACTGCTTATATATTCTCAATCAAATTCTGTTGGACTAAACGACTTGATTCATAGCGAAGTTGTTAAGAAATTGGTCGGTAGGAAATGTTTTTTGGCTTGATTGAGTATTTTGCATCAAATTTTCCAGAGTTCCCGTTTTCCTAGACTCAAGACACGGGTTTCTAATAGGTAATCTTTATAATAATTGCTTTTTGTCCATCCTGGCTTTTCGTGTCATAGTTACAAGTCTTTAACAATCTTTAATTAGTCGAGACTGGGAAAGATCTAAGTTTTCGACGTGGAATACCTAGATAATATTTAAGCATTTACATGATTTTCTGATTATGCATTTCCATTGGCTTGGTAAACATATCGCAAAATAAACATAGCCATGAATGGGAGTAATGAAGTGTTAAACAAATAAGCAAAGCTAGTAGACTGAGCACTTCAAAGCTGTACAAGGAATTAAGAGCAGTTAAAAATTGCGGTATTGAAAACAGGGACATATTTTCGGGCCATGTGTTGCTAAACGATTTTGTCTCCCAAAACATTTAAATGCTTATTTCTTTTGATAACTACGTTAAACTTCACTATCAATGCTCATTATTGTAAAATGTTGACAAGAAAACTTCAAATTGTAGCCCTGTTTGAAACGAATAAAAATCCCAATAACTAAGCGAAGTAATCGACGAAAAATCTGAATTAATAGATCATCTAAATGTTAGGGAAAGTAAGTGTATTTTTTTGCGGGCTTCCTTACCGCTACCGGGATTGGAATCCCAGCAGTTCAAGACGAGAAGATTATTCATTTTACTTGACTTTTATTTATATATATTATTTGATCGACCAACGAATTAGAANTGCAACACAATCCACCAGCCTCATTATCATCCGAT
>NC_081440.1:5514608-5521132 GCF_007210705.1 Tigriopus californicus | reverse complement strand
AGTCAAAAACTTGTCCAAGTCTGACTTTGTAGATGCAAATACAGGTTCAATTTCTATCCAAAAGCACCTGCATGGATTGATGATTACAAATACGGTTGATAGATTACAATTTCGCTTAAAAATAACATAATATGTTTACTAAATGCTCAATGAGCGCGATGATGGTTCCCTTTTTATTTTCTTCCTCTCAAAAAGACACTTACCAGTGGCGATACATTAATTTGAAAGCACACGCAACCTTAGAAAAGTTTTCGCCCGTCCTCCTTTTACTTGACGAGATTCGGTTTCCTGAAGACAAGATATCGGCATTTGATATGGTATCTAATACAACCCAATCCAAACCCAATATTCCTTCACGTGTCGTATATAGATCCATTCCAACACGAAAAAGGCAATGAATTAATGTATGAATAAGAGATATGAGGTATGAGGTAAAAAGAGCCTAAGAGCCGGCAAGATCGTCATGAGAAAAGTGAAGAGAAGAAAAGAAACATGAAATTGCGCACTTTTGCGTGTTTTAATTTTGAGCCATTTGGCTTGATTTGGAATCTTAAAAACAAAAAAACAACATGTTTTTGGTTGGACTCCTCAAACAATCGTTTTCAAATATTTCAAAATCCCTTTTGATTTCTTGAAGTAAAGAAAGCAATTCCATTCACCTCAAAACTAGTCTTGCGCAATGCTAAACATAACTGAATACATATCCGCCTTGGCCGTACAGCAGCATAAAATTGATACTGTTTTAATCATGAAGCAGTTTAAAACCTTAAAAATATATGATTTTACCACTATGCATTTCCATTGGCTTGGTAAACATATCGCAAAATAAACATAGCCATNGATCTCACTATATCATCTCTTTATTGTATTTCCACGGCATGGAAACCATAAATTCTCGCTTCCAAGCCAGTAGGTTCCCCCAATCACCACAACGCAATGCTCTTGGTTCGTATCTATTTTTGCAAATAAATACCAACCTGGACCAACGTGTCTGAAGACAAATTATGAACCATTCCTTCTCTGCTCTGGCGAATCAATTCATTGGACGTGCCAAAAATGACCGCTCACCAATACATTTCATATCAATTTATCAGGGGCTGATAAATTCGAGATTCGGTTCAGACCCACCCGATCAAGGTTGCCTAAGTCGTATGATGAATTATTCATTCTCTCCCTAATTGCCATAGCGTTTTTCTGCAATCTGTCTCGCGAATTGCCGTTTTGATGACCGTGGTGTATTCTTCAATGGATACGCTCGATTTTCCCGGATCGAAATTGTTTTCTTCAAGTTTTCATTTTTTTGCCTCTCATTCTGGTTGACTGCAATGTCCACGTACTTGAAAATTACACCCTTGGACACTTTTTTTAGGACTTGGGCGCTTGTCGATTGAATAGTTATGCCGTACGGAGGATGGATGTTGATAGCGAGACATCTTGTTGGCTCGAATTCGATTATGGTCCCAGGCAGATGGAGAAGGGTGTCATTAAAAACTATCACTCTCTCACCTTCAGATGTAATTATAAAAATATCTTATGGGATACTTTTTCCCATCTCGCTATCTCTCTTAGCGTTGGATTTGGGAAAGAGAAACCATGATAAGAATCAATCAACCATTCTTGCCACATTCATTTTGATCATTTTGTTTGGATAAAACTGTCACTTCTCCATCTTGGACCTTCAAAGAAACAACTCGAGGTTCACAATTCCCCACCTTGAGTAAAGATTCTTCAACTGGAATTGACGTCATAAAAAAAGTCTTCAAAGAAGACAAATGGTTCTCTTTATCGCTGGTCCATTGATTATAGGTTAGGGATTGGGAAGATAAAACCAGTAAAAGAAACAAAAATCAGAGGAACCTGTCTTTTTCCCCCCTTCTCTGAAATTGAGAAAAATCCTATCGAAGATGAAATATCACTTACCTGATGATTTGTTTGTGGAACGTGCCAAAATGGGAGACAAAAAACACGAGTTGCTCTTCCAGCGATTGGTCTCTGCAATTGTAGTCAACTCATTGCCAATGATTCTCCATTGGAAGGAAACCCCCTGGCCAACCAGTTGGAAGCTTATGAAGCCTACAACACAATCCACCAGCCTCATTATCATCCGATGCATGCCCTAAAATGAGGGTTCAAATTCGGTGATAGCATTGTGATTATTGACTGGAGTTTTATCACTTAGTGGATCCGTTGCATGTTTCAACCATCCAAGCCCCCAATTCAGGAATGAACCACGGACCCAAGAAAAGTACTGGAAGGAATACTCTACCAAGTACCTACTGCAGTATGTACAACCATACATGGTATGACTGTATGTTGTCTTGGTAGTCTTGAGAGTAGGCTTCGTGGGGTAAAATAATCCATGACCGTGGTTCGTCATCAGGCCATTTGAACTTGGTACTTGGTACCTCCATAAGTTGTACGGAAAGTTAGATCTGTGCAGTGTGGAAGAGGGGTCTTTGGCCCGGTTGGGAGTGAGTGAGTGCCATGTAGGTAGGTACTACTGCGATCACCAGAGATCTGTCCATAATGACAACTTTAAGGTGACTCTCTCTTGATGGATGGAAGCACAATGATCTTTTGGACTTTGAACGATCACCTGAGCTGACGCCACAATCCCAGGATCAAAAATGCCCGCAGGCCAACTGAAGAACTGAATAAAAACATTTTATGGTTTCGTTCAGACCTGCTGGCCCAGGGATGGACCTCGGTGTTCCCCCAAATGAATCGAGGAATGAATATTCGTTGGAATCATTTCATACAAATTTGCACATCATATTTAGATTCGGAATTTTCCCTACTGACTAGTTGAGTGACAAGCGTTCCGTTCCAAGTGCGCACCTTCGAAATGGAAAATGAAAAAGCTTGATTTTTAGTTTGACTAATTTCAATTCGCTTATTGACACATCATCACATTTCTCAAATTCCTTGGATCATCTCGTTCTGCTCGAGTTGTTAGCTTTACGGATATTTGCAAAAACAGTGGTAGCCGTCAACGATTTCATGAACAATTTTTGGCGCAACTAAATAGAGGGACTTGCATGACACACGCGCACTTGATTATTACTATGTATCACTTTGGCTTTCATCCATGATGCCATCCGTGATGATCATCGCCAATGGTGCTGAGGTGTCTCCGTGCCTCCTTGTTTTTTTGCCTCTCCTTGATGATTTGGAAACGTAAAATTTGATGCTAACTGGGCTACTGAATCATTCATCATCGGTCGAGAAGAGCGATGCCAGCTATAACTATCAACCCAGTGCCTACCAATGGATGAAGAAATGATGCCGCTCCAATGGTTTGTTATTGTATCTTGGTAGCTGGAGCTGGTCTCCCTTCCTCTGGAAATACGAAATACAGAGGTAATAATGACATTGATTTCGAGTCATCCGTCCAAGGCGAGCTCCGTATATTGACTGATGGGACATATTTATGGCCCTTTCAATAACCAACTAGGTCAACGTGGCCATTGAAATGGTTTCATCGTGGATGGATTTGAAATTCTGGAACCTCTTGAAATGTGTTGAACTTAACCAGGCTCGAAAATCCTGCACGGAGTTTGTAGCGCATCCAGCTCCGGATGCTTTGGTGGAGTTCAGTTCCGAGATGAGGAGACACTGAGAACCCTCCAAGAGATGGTTTTCTCATGGTTTATCCTCTGGGGTGTTTATGCCAGGTCTGTTGTGTTTGAAGATGTAATATTTTGTGATAAATACGGTAGCCAAGAGGCCTCGGGGTCCTCTTCCTTTTTGCTCTCGGAAAGAGGCGACTTCAGTCAGAGATTTTTCATGAGAACAAATCTGGGTTCGGTCTCGTTTACAGCCAAACAGTCAGACTGAGCTTGCTCGGCGGCAGTTGTTGTGGTGCTGCTGGTGATGATGATCATCATGATGATGAGATGAGTGTGTGGTGAGGAGCATAAATTTCATTTTAAAATACGATTTGCATATATGAGAGATTCACGAGTTTCTTCCCAGTCAAGCTCCAGAGCTATGCAGACCCAGTGAGTGAGGGAGAGAAGGAACGAACGAGAAGAAAGAGAGAAGCCATTTAATCTTGTAAAACTTGGACCCGATCCCGCCAATCTCGGCGATCTTAGGAGGTTGGAGGGAGATTGAGCTCTGATATAAAAACTGGTCATGTTCCTCACAGACAGCAATGCTTGCTACTACTTGAACTTCCAACGTGGTATTTTACGATCTGCTTCGGATATTTTGCATCTCAGCCCAAAATCCTCATGTACCCATAACAATGGACTCTTGTCTTTTATCGGCTTTTCGCGTAAAGGAGGATCGCACAAAAATCATATTTCCCCATCCCTCTCGACTTCAATCCAACCAATACATGCATTCTTGATGAATAAAAAACGTATACTCCTACTTCTAGTTGGGTGTGTTTATTTGCTTCACTAAACTCATATTTGTAAATAGGTTACAAGTTGAGCCAGGCTCTGTGGGTTCCAAATGTTTGGCGTGATTGGAACAATCAAGCCCCGTGGGGCCAGGAACCAGGAACAGGGTTGACAATTGGTTGGACGACGCTGCATTCAAGATTGCCTCAAGTTAGAAGACGCTTTTAAAACCGAACAAAGGGCAGGCACAAATCCGCGTTGTTTTTCCTATCTTGGCCAACGTGGCAAACAAAGTCACATGGACTTCTTAAAACAAGAGGAACTCACCAGCATTCTTCGCTTAGTCCGTGGTACTATTGACAGTCAAGATGAATCAACCAAACTAATTTTTAAAGGAATGATTTATTAGAATATCAATGCCTCCAACATTTATAATCCAAGAATCAAATTTGGAAACTCAAAACTGCAAGAAGTGTTCCCGCCTAGTTCATATGTTTATGAAGATTAAAGCGTGCACAATTGTGTGTCTCTCCGTCGACAATGTCATTATCGCGTGTTCTACTTCGTTGGATACCCCACTTATTGATTTCAAGGTGGAAAATTACTCAGATCTCCCCTCGTACGAACCGGGATCGTCTTGAAATCTTTTGCACGGATTTCAGTTCGTTGAAAAGGGGTTCGAATCGGAGGAAACCGTGCAATGAGTTCCGTACCCGGTGCACTAAATGGCGACTAGATCGAGAATATCTGTCTACACAATGCCATGATGGATCACTCTCCAACCAACCAACCAACCAACCAAACAAACAACCAACTTCACCGTTCCTAGTAAATAATCATGTTAGGCCTTAAACAACATTATGCTTGGAATGGGAGTTGGGGATTGTTGTTCAAAATGAAAAAAATAAATAAATCATTTTTTTAAAGATGCGCAATATCTCAGATGATGTAAACAGTAGTTCGGAATAGATTCAGATTACGCGACCAGCAGAGTAGGCGTGGAAAGGTTTCCTGGAAGAAAAATGATTTGAATGACCAATAAATGCTGACTTGAGTCAAGCGATCTCACGATCTAGTGATTATCTTATAAACTTTGACTGCATTTGCGCGTTAGGCCACTTTGAGGCAACGAGCAATCTTCGCTTACCTCTGAAAGGCACCTCGAGCTCAATGGAGTAACGCGGCTAAATTTTGAGGGACTCACTCGTTTCATGAGCGACGAGAATGGCCGAAGGAAGAAAGAAGGGGAGAGAGAGAGAGAGAGAGAAGTCATCCAATTTTAACTTTATATGTCTTGATCCCTGCTGCCACAAGTGTCGGGAGGATCCACTGACTCCGTCAACAAAGGACCATTTCAAACCACAGGGTGTATCAAATTTGAATGCCCTCCAGAATTGTGTATGAAACTTTAGCTAGCTTGTGTGGAGTCGAGGACAAGCCAGACGGATTAACGTGTTGATAACACTTGATTAAGTATGTTTTATCTTGATTTGGAGCAGCCCTTTTGAACCACGTCATGAGAGTCCGAAAGAGAGCATTCGTCGAAGAGGTCCGGCTTGAACTTCTGATGCTGACAGTATTGACCCCTCTGTGAAGCCCAATTATTTCAATTATACCCTCAAACTAGGGACGCAAACTGGCTTGGGGACTTCATGGGTGCTTCTGCTCCTCCCTCCTCTGAACTACTGGCGAAGCAAGTACCACCGACCGAAGCAAAACGACCCATCATTCATGAGTATGAGCTTGGCCAAGAACGACGTCGACGACGACGACGACGTCAACAACAACAACAACAACAATAACAATAACGAGAGCGCCAAGTTCGTTCCAGAAAAAATGGCAATGAAATAAACTGGTCCCAAGGAAGAATAGAAATACAAGCCAAGACGAGCCTGCATTGCGTTGCATTCAAATCATTTCAGTCTCAAGTGTCTTGAGGGGGAAACTATGAGTGTACTACTTGCTTTTTGCAAATACTCGCACTCTCTCTCTCTCTCTCTCTCATACACACACATACAAATACACATACACATATATCAGGCAAAAGCACATAGTGAAGAAAGGGTTTAGTACGTACTCTCGTCATCCAATTCCATGAAACGACTCTCTGACATGGCTCTTGGAGTCTTTTGAACACGATCTGAGCGCACAGTGTGGCTCTGCGGAGCCAGACCC